>NW_026652601.1:15389-33442 GCF_009828535.3 Hylobates moloch
GTGGCAACTTCTGCCTAGATTTCAGAGGATGTATCAGATAGTTTGGGTGCCCAGGCAGAAGCCTGACACAGGAACAAACTTCACAGAAAGCCTCTCCTAAGGCAGTACCTAGTAGACCCTTGGAAGCAGGTCTTCTCCCCTTCAGACCCGAGAATTATAGAGCCACCAGTAGCATGCATCCCCAGCCTGGAAAAGCGATAGGCATTCAACTCCTACTAATGTTAGCAGCCACATGGACTGCACCCAGCAAAGGGAGGGGCTGCCTCTGGCCTTGGGAGCCCACTCCTCATACCCGTGTGCCCAAGATGTAGGATATGGTGTTAATGGTGGTTATTTTAGAACTTTAAGATTTAATGCCTATCTTTCTGGGTTTCAAATTATGTGGGGCCTGTTTCCAGTTTCCTTTGGCCTATTTCTCCCTTTTAGAATCATATCTTGGAAGTAAACAATATGATTTTGATTTTACAGGCTCATAGCTGTAAGGAACTTTCCTTGAGTCTTAGGACTTTGGACTTTGGAATTTTGAATTGATGCTGGAGCATGTTAAGATTTTGGGGACCACTGGAGACTACTGAGATGAAATGATTGTATTTTGTATGTGAGAAACAGATGAGATTTAGGGTATCAGGGGCAGAATGCTATGCTTTGGATATTTGACTCTCCAAATGTTGAAATCTGATCTCAATATTGGGGCTGGGTGCCTAATGGGAGGTGTTTAGGTCATGGGGCAGATGCCTCATGAATGGCTTCATGCAGTCCTTGTGGTAATGAGTCAATTCACTCTCTATTAGTTCTCATGAGAACTTCTTGTTAAAAAGAAGCTGACACCTGCCTTCCCTCTCTCTCTCACTTCCTCTCTTGCCATGTGATCTGCACGTGTTGGCTCTCCTTTACCTTTCACCATGAGTGGAAGTGCTTAAAAGCCTCACCAGAAGCAGACGCTGGTGCCATGATTTTTGTACAGTCAGCAGAACCATGAGCCAAAACACTAATAAATAAATACCCAGCCTCAGGTATTTCTTTATTACAACACCAATGTACTAAGACAAGGCTGGAAGAATTTGGAGGACCAGGATAGAAAAAGCCTAGATTGCTGTGAATAGAGCATGAAGGGTGATTCTGGTGTGAGCTCAGAAGAGAAGAACTGTAGAGAAAGTCTGAAATGTCTCAGAGATTACATAATGTGTCATGATCAGAATGTTAGTAGACGTATGGATAGTAAAAGCCATTTTGATGAAGTCTCAGATGGAAAGGAGAAAGAAGTATTGGAGATTTGAGTTATGGCCATTCTTTTTATAATGTTGCAAATAACTTGGCTGAATTTGTCCCAGGCCAAGGGCTTTATAGAAGGCAGAATTTAAGAGCAATGAAGTACGATATCTGGTGGCAGAAGAAATTTCTGAGTAAAATATGGAAAGACCGTGTGACTACTTTTAACCTAACAGAGTAAGATGCAAGTAGAGAGAAATTATTTAAAGATGAAGTTCACAACTAAAAAGGAAGAAGAATGGAAAAATTTGGAGAATTCACAGCCTTACCGCCTTACCATGTAAAGAGTGAAAAAGGTGTCTTTAGGAAAGCAAACCAAGGTTGTGGCCAAGAGACCATTTTCTAAAGAGATTAAGATGGATTAAAAGGATCCAGGTGTTATTCGCAAAGAGAATGGGAGGATGGCCCTCAAGGTATTTCAGAGATCCTTGAGGCAAGCTAGGACCTTGAGGGCAAGGTTTCCAGGCAGGCACAAAAAAGACCTCAGCATTCACTGCCCTTAGCCACCTCAAGTCTCTGCTCCCTGCATTCCAGTGCAACGTTCATTGACTTCTCTACCTTTGGTTCAAGTTGTCCCATGTGTGGCTTATACTTCTCTACCTTTGGTTCAAGTTGTCCCATGTGTGGCTTATGCTGCTGCTCCAGAGGACACAAAGGGTAAGCTTTGTTGATATGCACATGGTGCTGACTCCAAAGACGTGGAGTGTATGAGCTGTAAGGCCATGTGACTTGCACCAAGATTTTAAGTGATGTAGCAGACACTCTTGACATCAAGGCAGAGACTTGTTGCTGGGGTGGAGCCACCACAGAGACCCCCTAGTGGGGTAAGGCTGAGTACCAATATGGAGTCAGGGTGGCTACAGAGAGCCTACACTATAGCAATACCTGGTGGAGCTGAGAGAAAATGGCCACCCAGAGATCCCAGAACTGTAGGGCCACTAGTATCCAACTCAAGCCTGGGAAACTCCAATTTGTGAGAGCTGTGGCATGAACTGAGCCCAGCAAAGTCATAGGGGCAGGGCTGGCTGAGACACTGGAGACCCAGTCCCGGCTCCATTATGCCAAAGATGTGGAACATGGAGTCAAAGGAGATAATTCTCCAGCTTTAAGACTTCATGTTGTTTTTTCTGTGGTGTTTTGGACTTACTTGAGATCAGTTACTTCTTTCTTCTTGCCTATTTCTTACTTTTGGAATGGGAATGTCTATCCTATGCCTGTCCCACCATTGCATTTTTAAAGCATGTCACTTGTTAGTTTTACAGGCTTACTGCTGGAGAGGAATTAGTCTTAGGACGAGTCATGTTCTCTCACCCATATCTTACTTAAATGAGACATTGGTCTTTGGTGTTTTGAATTGATGCTGGAACAAGTCAAGGCTTTGAGGACTATTGGGATAGAATGAATATATGTTGCATTGGGAAAATAATATAAATTTTTGGTGGCAATAGGCAAAATTGGTTTGATCGTGTCCCTTATAATTAGTGTGTTATAAAATTAATCCCCAATGCAACAGTGCTGAGAGATGAGACCGTTAACAGGTGATTAGGCCCTGAGGGCTCTGCTCTCATAAATGGGTTAATGTCATTATGGCAGGAGTGGATTTGTTATTGAGGGAATGGGTTACTGAAAAAATAGATGACTTCAGCCCCCTTCCTCTCTCTCTGACCCTTCCACCTTCCACCATGGGACGATGCAACAAGAAGGCTCTCACAAGATCTGACCTCTCAATCTTGGACTTCCCACCTTCCAGAACTGTAAGAAATAAATCTCCAGCTTTCTTTAAATCAACTATTCAGCCTGTGGTATTATGTTATAGCAACACAAAATGAACTAAAGCCAGGAGTATTGTAAGGAACTTAAGGAAAGTTTTGAGTTCTAACTAACTTCCCAGTAAGCACAATATTGAACTTTACCTTCAGGAAATTAGAAAATGGCATTCGTTTAGCATCTTTCTTTTAACCAAAGTGAATATTGTAAGGGTTTGTTTGTAACAAATTCTTTATTCTTTTTTTTGTTTCCAAAACTGTCTTCATTTTGCCCTTCCTTTCAAATTACACTTCTGCTGGAATATAGAATTCTGGGTTCATGAATAATTTTCACCTCAATACTTTCAAGTTTTACCCCATTTTCTGTGGTTTTTCTTGTTGATAGTGAGAAATCTAGAATGCCAAATTACTAACTTTTAGGTAACCATTTTAACTTTTAAGATTTTTTTAATTTATTCTTGATTTCCTAAAATTTTTCTATTACATATTCAGAAATTGATCTAATTATATTTGTTATTATTATTTTATTCTGATTGTTACTTAAAATGCACTATTCATGTAGTACTTGCATTTCTCTTCGACGTCTGAAAATTAGCTAATATTATATTAAATATTTATTCCCTGCCATTGTCTACTTCTCTATATTCTGGAACAGAGATTACAGGAGATTAGTGCCTGAAGTTTTAGTGTAAACTATCTCAATAAATCTTGTGAGAATCTTAAATGCTTGCACATATGTTTTCCATCTTTCATTGCGTTGCTGTGTGGTAAGTGAAGTGTTCAGTGCTATCTTCCAAGGCACTGTTTATCCTGTCTATTAATTACTTTCTGTTTTGATATTATTATTTCTCATATTTTGATTAGATTATTTTTATTTTTTATTCCTCCCTTTAATTGACCACAGTAAAGCCATGACATTTTATTGGTAACCTGCTTAGAATTGTAAAAATTATTGTATTTGGCCCATCCAAATAAAATATTGCCTAGGACAAAAGTTGCATACAATTCTAATCTCATCTAGATCTGTTCTTATAAAAGGCATATAAAAAAATCTTCAGCATCCTAAATATGATGCACTCAGTGTGAAGCATATCAGAGCTAGACATGACATTTATGTCCTTGATGGGCCTGGATTATCCAGATCCTTTACCTTATCTTTTTCTAACCAGCCAATGTTCTGTGATATATGCTTTCTCCAGGACATAAAGCTCAAAGTAAGCCTTTATTCCCAATCTCAGCATTTCCAACATGGTCAAAGCTTGATGGATGGTTGGCTTTTGTGTAAACCTGTCCAGAATGGTAGTAACACATCTTGTACATGAGGCAGTTGAGCAGCACTGGAGAACCCTCATGGCCCACACAGAATTCCCCAATTGGAGTATAATAGTCATTCTCCTTGATACGTTTTCTTGTGTTTGTGCTACCTCCAATCTGGACCACCCAAAGAAACTTGTTGATATCATCATAGCAATACTCAGTGAAGTCTCCAAAAATGAACAGCACATAGCTGACCTCATGCTTTCTCATGATCTCATAGGGTTTTCCTCTGTGGATATCATTGCCTGAACTACTCAGTAAATATTGGTATTATTTCATGTGTTATTGTCCACAAAAATTGTCCAGTTCACCTTAGCTATAATCTGGTAGCTATGATCCCAACATAATATGACCTTTGCATCCTCTGGAGTATTGTGACAAAGCCAACAATATGCTTCTCAGTAGTCATCAGAAGTTTTGCTACTGCCATATCCACCCCAGGCATATAGCATGAAGGAAGAAGAAGAGGAGGCCTTACTGGTCACCCAGGAGTGAGTAAAAAGTGTAGGGGATGAGAAAGAAAGCCAAAATGGACCAAGGCCATTTTAGCATTAATATCATCCCACTTACTGCTTCATTCTAAATCAGGTAGGTAGAATCCTGCTGCTTTTCTTGTCTGGATGACTTATGTCCAGTCTCTTCCTATATGTGTACAACATTTGGGAGACTCCAGTGCTGGAAAGAATGTATGCAACAGGTGCCAATACTGGCATTAGACGCACCATTACAGCTTAAAAGTGCACACTGGCCACACCATACATGATATTAAACCTCTGAGCATCAAACAAGTTGCTAAAGCAGAATAGAGGCCAAAACTAGAAACACCATTTGACCCAGCCATCCCATTACTGGGTATATACCCAAAGGACTATAAATCATGCTGCTATAAAGACACATGCACACATATGTTCATTGCGGCACTATTCACAATAGCAAAGTCTTGGAACCAACCCAAATGTCCAACAACGATAGACTGGATTAAGAAAATGTGGCACATATACACCATGGAATACTATGCAGCCATAAAAATGATGAGTTCATGTCCTTTGTAGGGACATGGATGAAACTGGAAACCATCATTCTCAGTAAACTAACTCAAGGAAAAAAACCAAACACCGCATGTTCTCACTCATAGGTAGGAATTGAACAATGAGAACACATGGACACAGGAAGGGGAACATCACACTCTGGGGACTGTTGTGGCCTAGGGGGAGTGGGGAGGGACAGCATTAGGAGATATACCTAATGCTAAATGACTAGTTAATGGGTGCAGCACACCAACATGGCACATGGATACATATGTAACAAACCTGCACATTGTGCACATGTACCCTAAAACTTAAAGTATAATAATAATAAAAAAAAAAAAAAAAAGAAACATAAGGACAAGGAAATGCATGTCAAAATAGTATGAGGATCAAGTCATGGCTGATGCTCAGACACAGAAGCAATGATGGGGATGTTGATCTTAGCATAAGAAGGATACAGCAGTGAGTAGAAATGCCCTGTCCAAGGAGGGATTTTTTTCTGTCAGCATGAAGAGAACTCCCATAGTGAGAAGGATAAGGCCTACTAGAGAGAGGACACTGGAAAAGAACTTCAGTTTGCTGTGGATTCAACTTGTTGCACAGGTAATCCAGAAAGACATGGATATGGCCAAGACCAAAAACCCCAATGGTTTCCATGCACTCTGATGAAAAGACGGGCTGGAAAGCCACAGAACAGGTCTGCATAGAAAGAATAGTGCCCAGGCAGTAAACAGTACAGCAGGCCATGTAGATCCAGTGGGAGAAACAGCCTGTGAGCATCAGCACCAGTAGATGGAGAGGGATCAAGTTGATCAGGAACACAACACCTCACCATGAAGAGTCCATGCAGAAACAAGCAAGGGCACACTTAGCCTCCCAATAGATGCAGCCAGTCTTTACTGCCTTGATCCACATATTGTAGGTGAGTAGGATCCAAAAGATGGCAATCCCTTCATTATCATATGAGCCAGTCACAGATTGGAAGATATATGTGGGAACCATAGCAAACACAGCAGCCAAAAGCCCAGTGCCTGCATCCTTGAGCTCTTTTGTAAGGTGGCAATGTCAATAATGATGAAGGAGGATTCACGCAGACATTCTGAATGTCCATGGTGATGGGGAAAAACAGGAGTATGTGGTAGATTGCAGCAGGGGTGATAATTAAGCCTGGGTAAATTGTTCCTCCAGTGATTGATCCCAGTGATAACTAGGCTGTCTCATCACATAAGCTACAGAATTTATAAAACTCTTCCTTAGCCAGCAACCTGGTAGTCTGATAATTAAAGTGTGGATTAACCTCATAGATAACAGTTTAAAATCTCAGGACAGCAAAGAGACAGCTGGAGAAAGATAACATAGTGGCCATTGACATAATAAGCTTCAGAAGCTTTCTCATAGGACAACCACAAAAATCCATCCAGCCTCAGGCATCTTGACATCAATGGGTGGCAACAGACAACACTCAGCTGGCCAGAATCCCTAAGCAATCCCCTAGGCTCCCTCAGCGATCCATTCGCTGGTGCACTCAACCCTGGCAACCTGATTATTTTTAATATTCATATTTTATATATGTAACTTATTATTTAATACTTTCTTGTTCATTTCTGAATGGTATGTTTTACTCTCTTGAGTATACCAACTAAATTTATTATAAAATATTTGTCAAATTATTTCGTACAATCAACATCATCAAGAGGCAATTCCTGTCCTATATTTAGTTGGTTGTATTTTTACTTTTAAAAGTTAACTTATTTTTTAATTGACAAAATTTTTATATATTTATCCTGCACAACATGTTTTGAAATATGTATACATTGTAAAACAGCTACATTGAGCTAATTAACATATATTTTCTCAAACACTTATTTTTCATGGCAAGAACACTTAGAATGTTGGTTGTATTTCTTAGCTTTAGATTTCTTCATGCATTTTAGATTTGTGGGTCACAGGCTTATTTGAGGGGAACATATTTTTTGCTTTGCATTGCTTTATTTTTCTTTAATTCCCTTGGCTCCCTCCTCCCTGACAAGAAGTTACGAGGCTATTTTATAATCAAGGGTTGCGCCTCCTCCCTGGTAGGGATATGAAGGATTTACAAGACTGGTTAGTGAGCCTCAGGCTGCCCTGCCCTGAGGCTATGCCAGTATCCTCAGGCTTACATTGCCTGGAAACCCCACAAAAATTGTAGCCTCAGGCACCAGTTGTCAGTATATTTTCACCCTAATTTTATTAATCATAAGCTCCTGGATTTAAGCAGTGAGGCCAACTTTATTTCTCCATTTTACACGGATCTGTAGTCCTTCCCACCCCCTAGGAGATGAAGTTGTAGCTTCTGTTGCCTGCTTTGGAATATGGTACTTCAGCTCCATTAACCACTTCGGCCTTCTATTTTTGTCTCTGGTCTATGAAAATGTTTATCTTGTCAAGTCTCTTTGATTATTTATTTTTATACTGTATCCATCTTTGCCAAATTTGTAGAGCAGAAGGGGTTACATCAAAGAAGAAACAGAGCATGCCATTTTTACTGGTGTGTCTGGGTTCATTTGTAACTCACATTCCATTAGTGATTTGTCAGTGTAATTCATAAAGGAAATCCAACCACTTTGAAGTAAAAATGACTATGGAGTATCCAGTAATTTAAAAATATAGATGATAATCAATTACTAAAATTCTTTCTGCTCTGTTTCAAGAGGTGCTTAGCATTTAAAGAGTTATCTAAAACTGCAATTCAATCAACTAGTTAAGGATATTGGAATGGTTCCTCCTCATCAGCTATCACCGAGAAGAGCCTCAGTGTCTACACTTTAGTGTTGGTTGAGTAATTTTTATACCCTTTTCTGCAAGAGTGAAACAATTTACACTGAATATCAGGTTGTTGAATCTTTGTATCTTTGCTTGTACATTAACATGTACCTGAGTGAAGGTCTGAAGTACTCTGTTTTTAAGCCCAAAAATGTTGTGTTTTATTGAGCTTTAAGCCGAAGGTCTTATTTTTAAAAATTATACCTACAAGGAAACAATCATTTCCTCTTATAAGAAGCACTACATTAATCTAAATTGAGACATAGACTGTATATTTTACCATATTATATGGTTTTACCATGTTTGCCATATTATAAAGTCTGCATAGACAGATTAACATTTTTATTCAAGTGAACTAAGAATATATGTATCAATTAATTCACTCTACTGGACCTCAGCTGAGAAATATCCTTAGTATGCTTCAAGTCATTGACCATAGGTGGGGAATCTTCTGTATTCAGATATCCAGCAGGGTCCCTCTCCCTTTACGTTTCAATCTAAGATTCCAAAGTGATGAATTTTACTTGGCTTGCCTCTTAATTATTTTACTCCATGATCTGATTGAAGACTTTGAGCCCTATTCTGGAACAATCCTTCTTTCTTGTTTTGCACAGATCAGATCTTCCTCCAGTGTTCAAGCCATATTTACTTTCTGTACACTGACTCAGCGGTGTCCACTGTAGACACCACTTTCTTATGGCTTTTGCTTACGTCTCTTATCTTCATCAATTATTGGCCTCTTCTGTTTCCCTCCATCACGCCAGCACTGAATGAAGGCCATAAAACTTTAGATGGGAATTTGAGGTATTATAGTTTACTTGGAAGTTGACCAAAGGAAGCACCATTAGGGGATTTAGAAATTGAAATGCAAATGAGGATAAAGCCAGAAGAGGGTATGCTATTACAAGGTTAGTACTATGGACAACTGGGGCTCACTTCTACTGCAGACCTCTGAAATCCGGAATAATATATGCCTCAGAGTTATCCCCTTCCTTCTCCAGGGGAATGTCGGGTCTAGTATTTATCCTCTAATTCCCATTTGTCATTTCAAAAGGCTGCTCCCTAAGAGCACTAACCTTTTTTTGTTGTTGTTTTGTTTTGTTTTGTTTTGTTTTTGAGACGGAGTCTCGCTCTGTCACCCAGGCTGGAGTGCAGTGGCGCGATCTCGGCTCACTGCAAGCTCCGCCTCCGGGTTCACGCCATTCTCCTGCCTCAGCCTCTCCGAGTAGCTGGGACTACAGGCGCCCGCCACCACGCCCGGCTAACTTTTTGTATTTTTAATAGAGACGGGATTTCACCGTGGTCTCGATCTCCTGACCTCGTGATCCGCCCGCTTCGGCCTCCCAAAGTGCTGGGATTACAAGCGTGAGCCACCGCGCCCGGCCGAGCACTAACCTTTTTAGGGCATTAACCTACACGTGGGTGAAAGAAAGCCTTCAGGCAGAAATTTGCCATAGACAAGGTTGTCAGGTACTAGACAGTGAATGTTCAGAAAGTACGGAGGAAGTACTAGTAGTAGCTGATGAAAGGCTCAATTCACTGGACTCATCCTCAATATCCATGTTCATTCTCCCACATGATCCCATGGTTAATTGAATAAGGGGCATGGAATTGACCTAGAAAAAAAACAAACCATTAGATTCTCTTTCTAGGCATTTCTCATTGGAACTGAAGAAGCTATTTGGTCTCACCTACTCAGGTAAGTTTGGGGGCTGAGAGGTAGCACTGTATGCAGCAAGAAAAGCATCAATAATTCCTGACTTCAGATAGAGAAATAAGGCAAATATACATACAGAGACAAATTGGAGATGTTTGTTTACTAATGACATTCTAATGGCTTGTTCATATTCTGGGGCTGTCTGTCTGTATTGCCTATCCTTGGGTTTCATGGATTATACCTGAGTTTTATAAGTTTATCCTTCACACTTAAATTTCAAGCATAAATTCTATACTCTGAATGAACTTAGCAAATGGATTTCCTTCTAGACTCGTTTAAAGAGGATGCACAAGAACACTGGTATATGGATATAAAAACATAGGAGGTTGACAGCCTCCACATTTTATCAAAGTCAGACCAAGTTGGAGTGAGGAAGATGAAATATATTACCAGATATATAGAGAAAAAAATACTATGAGGCACCTTATTATATCTGAGTCAAGTACATTTTCATTTTAACATTTTTTTATTATGGTGAAATATACAAAGCATAAAATTTACCCTTTAACCATTTTTAAGTGTACAGTTCAGTAGCATTAAGTGCATTCGCCTTGCTGTGCAGCCATCACTATTATCTATCTCCAAAACTCTTTTTATCTTTCCAAGCTGAAACTCTGTACCCAGTAACAATAATTCCCTCTTTCTCCATTCCACAGCCCCAGGCAAACACCATATTATTTTCTGTCTCTATGATTTTGACTAGTCTAGGTACTCACACTATTAACGCTCACATGTGTGAAAGAAAGCCCGTAGGCAGTAAGTGGAAGCATACAGTGTTTGTCCTTTTGTGACTGGCTTATTTCACTTAGCATAATATCTTCAAGGTTCTTTCATGTTGTAGTATGTGTTGGGATTAAATTTCTTTTTATGCTGAGTAATATTCCACTGTATGTATATGCCACATTTTGTTTATGCATTCATCCATCGATGAACACTTAAGTTGCTTCCTCCTTTTGGCTGTTATAAATAACGCCGCTATGAACATGGATATACAAATATCTTTTTGGGTCTTCGATTTCAATTTCTTGGATATATATCCTGAAGTGAATTACTGGGTCATATGGTAACTCTATTTTTAATTTTTTGAAATTGCCATACTCTTTTCTGTAGCACCTGCACCATTTTACATTAGCACCAGTGATGTATAAGGGCTCCAATTTCTGCATAGTCTTTCCAACTGAGTCAAATAACTTTTAAAAAAGATTTATAGTATCTTCATCCAAGAGAGGTTTAGAATTACACATTCTTATTTTTCTGGTCACAGTTGTTGCTAAGAACTGCTCCCTAGTAGAATTAACTTTCTTAGGGCATTAACTGACACATGTGTGAAAGAAAGCCCCTAGGCAGAAATTTGAAGTAGTTATACTTAAAAACTTGTTTTTAATATTCTTTCTTAGATTAAAATTTTAAATTTACATGCAGTTGTAAGGACAAAAAAGTGACATCTCATATACCCTTTATCCAGTTACCCCTAATAGTAATATATTGCAAAACTATAGTATGATAGCCCAAAAAGATATTGATACGGATATATATACTCAAAACACACAACAGTGCCATTACCAGGCTCCTTTAATGTTGTCCTTTCGTACCCAAGCTCCTTCCCCTGCCATCCCAATCCCCTCTTTTACCCCTGGCAGCCACTTGTATGTTCTCCATTTCTATAATTTTGTCATTTCAAAAACATTACATAAGTGGGATCATCCAGTATGTTCCATTTAGGGATTGGATTTTTTCATTCAGCACAGTTCTCTGGAGATTTAACCAGGTTGTTGTACCTAAATAATATGTTCCTTTATATCACAGAGTAGTATTCCACAGCATGAATCTTTGTAATATTCACATGGCTAACATATGTTTAGCCATTTAACTATTAAAAGATATCTACATTGTTCACACTTCTGGGCTACTAAAAAGTAAATTTGCCATGAACTTTCATGTACAGATTTTTGTGTGAACACACACTTTATTTATTAGGGATGAATGCCCAAGAGTGCAATTGCTGAGTCATATGGCAGTTGCACGTTTAGTTTTATTAAAAACTGACATATTGTTTTCAGAGTGGTTTTGCTGCTTCCCATTCCCACCAATAATGTATGTAAAATCTAGTTTCTCCACATCCTCAAAAGCATTTGGTCTGTTCATTTCCTTTGCCCACATTTAATGGGTTTGTTTGTCATTTACTTGTAAATTTGTTTGAGTTCCGTGTAGATTCTGGATATTAGACCTTTGTCAGGTGGATAGATTGCAAAAATTTTCTCCAATTATGTAGGTTGTCTCATCACTCTGATGATAGTTACTTTTGCTGTGCAGACGCTCCATAGTTTAATTAGATGCCGTTTGTCAATTTTGGCTTTTGTTGCAATTGCTTTTGATTTTTTTGTGATGAAATCTTTGCCCATGCCTATGTCCTGAATGGTACTTCCAGATTTTCTTCTAGGGTTTTTATAGTTTTAGGTTTTACATTTAAGTCTTTAATCCATCTTGAGTTAATTTTTATGTAAGGTATAAGGAAAGGGTCCAGTTTCTATTTTCTGCACATGGCTAGCCAGTTTTCCCAGCACCATTTATTGAATAGAGAATCCTTTCCTCATTGCTTGTTTTTGTCAGGTTTGTCGAAGTTCAGATGGTTGTAGATGTTTGGTCTTATTTCTGAGGTCTTTATTCTGTTCCACTGGTCTATGTGTCTGTTTTCATTTTGTTTTTTTTGTTGGTTACTGTACCCCTGTCATATAGTTTGAAATCTGGTAGTGTGATGCCTCCAGCTTTATTCTTTTTTGCTTAGAATCGTCTTTCTATACCGGCCCTTTTTTGGTTCCATATGAATTTTAAGGTAGTATTTTTCTAATTCTGGGAAGGATGTCAATGGTAGTTTAATGGGAATAGCATTGAATCTGTAAATTACTTTGGGCAGCATGGCCATTTTCATGATATTGATTCTCCCTATTCATGAGCACGGGATATTTTTCCATTTGTTTGTGTCCTCTCTTATTTCCTTTAGCAGTGGTTTGAAATTCTCCTTGAAGAGGTCCTTCACTTCCTTTGTTAGCTGTATTCCTAGGTATTTTATTATCTTTGTAGCAATTGCGAATGGGAGGTCATTCATGATTTGGCTCTCTGCTTTTCTATTGTTTGTGTATAGGAATGCTTGTGATTTTTGCACATTGATTTTGAATCCTGAGACTTTGCTGAAGTTGCTTATCAGCTTACGATTTGGGGCTGCGATGATGGGTTTTTCTAGATGATAGACTGGATAAAGAAAATGTGGTACATATACACCATGGAATACTATGCAGCCATAAAAAGGAACAAGATCCCAGCACTTTGGGAGGCCGAGGCGGGAGGATCACGAGGTCAGGAGATCGAGACCATGGTGAAACCCCGTCTCTACTAAAAATACAAAAAAATTAGCTGGGCGTGGTGGCGGGCGCCTGTAGTCCCAGCTACTCGGAGAGGCTGAGGCAGGAGAATGGTGTGAACCCAGGAGGCGGAGCTTGCAGTGAGCCGAGATTGCGCCACTGCACTCCAGCCTGGGCGACAGAGCAAGACTCTGTCTCAAAAAAAAAAAAAAAAAAAAAGGAACAAGATCATGTCCTTTGCAGGGACATGGATGGAGCTTAGCTCAGCAAACTAACACAGGAACAGAAAACCAAGCACCACATGTTCTCACTTATAAGTGGGAGCTGAATGATGAGAACACCTGGACACAGGGAGGGGAACAACACACACTGCAGCCTGACGGGGGGCAAGGGGACAGAGAGCATCAGGATAAATACTTAATGTACACGGGGCTTAATACCTACGTGATGGATTGATAGGTGCAGCAAATCACCATGGCATGGGTCTACCTATATAACAAACCTGTACATCCTGCACATGTACCCTGGAACTTAAAATTAAATTGAATTTTTAAAACATTTGGTCTTTTCAATATTTTTCATCTTAGCCAACCTGATACGTGTATAGTAATACCTCATTGTGATTTAAATTGCATTTCCAAAATGGCTGATAATGTTGAATATGTTTTAATAGGTTAATTGCTCTATACAATTCCTAATTCCATGAAATGTATATTATGCTTATGTCTTATTTTGTAATCAGATTGCTTTGTCGTTATTGGGTACTGCTGAGTCTTAAAAAATTCTAATACATTGTAGATAGTATTTATTTGTCAGATATACATAGAGTTTAGTTTGCAAGTATTTTCTTTTTTATTTAACTTTTATTTTAAGTTCAGGAGTACATGTGCAGGTTTCCTATATAGGTGAAGTTGTGTCATGGGGGGGTTGTTGTACAGATTATTTCATCACCTAGATAGTAAGCCTAGTACCCATTAGTTATTATTCCACATCCTCTCCCTCCTCCCACACTCCACTCTTTGATAGGCCCCAGTGTGTCTTGTTTCCCTCTGTGTGTCCATGTGTTCTCATCATTTAGCTCCCACTTATAAGTGAGAACATTCAGGATTTGTTTTTCTGTTTCTGCATTAGTTTGCTAAGGATATCGACCTCCAACTCCATCCATGTCCCCGCAAAGGCCAAGGTCTCATGCATTTTTCTGGTTACATAGTATTCCATGGTGTGTACAGACCACATTTTCTTTATCCAGTCTACCATTGATGGGCATTTAGGTCGATTTTATGGCTTTGCTATTGTGAATAGTGCTGCAATGAACACATGTGTGCATGTGTCTTTACAACAGAATGATTTATATAGTCCTTTGGGTATATACCCAGTAATGGGATTGCTGAGTCGAATGGTATTGTCGATTCTTGAAGAATCACCTCACTGTCTTCCAAAGTGGTTGAACTAATTTACACTCACACCAACACTGTATAAACATTTCTTTTTCTCTGTAACCTCAGCAGCATCTGTTATTTTTTGACTTTTTAATAATAGCCATTCTCACTGGTGTGCAATGGTATCCCATTGTGGTTTTGATTTGCATTTCTCTAATGATAAGTGATGTGAGCTTTTCATATGATTGTTCGCCCCATGTATGTTTTCTTTTCAGAAGTATCTGTTCATGTCTTTTGCCCACTTTTTATTGGGGTTGGGTTTGTTTGTTTGTTTTGTAAATTTGCGAAGGTTCCTTGTAGATTCTGGATATTAGACCTTTGTCAGATAAATCCATTGCAAAAATTTTCTCCCACTCTGTAGGTTATCTATTTACTCCGTTGAGAGTTTCTTTTGCTGTGCAGATCTTAATTTAATTAGATCTCATTTGTCAATTTTTGCTTTTGTTGCAACTGCTTTTGCTGTCTTTGTCATGAAATCTTTGCCTGTGCCTATGTCCTGAATGGTATTGCCTAGGTTGTCTTCTAAGGTTTTTATAGTTTTGAGTTTTACATTTAAGTCTTTAATTCATCCAGATTTGATTTTTGTGTATGTTGAAATGAAGGGGTCCAGTTTTAATCTTCTGCATATGGCTACCCAGTTTTCCCAGCACCATTTATCGAATAGGGAATCCTTTCCTCATTGCTTGTTTTTGTCAGATTTGTCGAAGATCAGATAGTTGTAGGTTTGTGGTCTTATATCTTTACTCTTTATGTAAGATGTCACACATCACTATAGCTACTTTGAAAATTTTTTGTTTTCAATTTTCATTAGTTTGACCTTGCTGTGTGTTATGTGTGGGTTTTTTGTGTTTCTTTTTTTGTTTGGGTTTTTTCAGCTTCTCAAATCTATAGATGTATATCTTTTACCAAATTTTGGAATTTTTCATTAATTATTTTTATAATTACATTTTCAGCCCTTTTTTTTCTCTGCTATTTCCAGAACTCTGATGGCATTAATACTAGATATTTTGATATGGATTAAAGGGTTCCTAAGTCTGTTTGTAATTCTACTTTCTCACTGTTACTCAGTTTTGATAGTTTCTATTGTTCCATCTTCCAGTTCATTGATTTTTTTTTCTTATATTGCCTGTTTCTTTGCTGGGACATTCTATCTTTGCCGATAGTTTTTATTTTTGTTTGGCTCAAACATATTCATAATGTTTGTTGAAGCTTTTCTTTTATCATTTGTTGAAGGCAACTGCTTTAAAATACTTGTCAGATCACTCTAACACCTCTGCAATCCTGGTGTGGGGATCTATTGGTCAACTGTTTTCATTCAGATTAAGGCTTTTTGGTTTGAGGTATGAAGAATAATTTTGTTTTTATTTGAAATCTGAACATTTTAGATATCATGTTATGAGTCTCTGTGTCTTATTTAAACTTTCAGTTTTACGTGGTTTCATACAATAGCAGCCCAACAGGGAAAGGGAGACACCACAGTTTTACAGCCAGGTGGAAGTAGAAGTCCAGGTCCTTTACTTGGCCTCTTTTGATATTCAGTATGGATGTGCCTCTTGTTGTTGCGGGGTAGGGTAGAAGTTTGAGCCTCCACTTGGCCTTAAGTGACACTTTTCTGTTGGGAGGCAGAAGTACTTGGTTGTTGCTACTCACATGACCTTCAGTGACACCACAAAGAGGGTGTCATCACAGTTAAGAGGTGATGAAAATCCTGTTTCTTCACTATTCTTCCTTTGAATACACACTAATTAGGAGGGCAGGAGTGTCTTATTACTGCAGGGTATAAATGGATATCCTGCCCTCCATGTTATCTTCTCTGTCACTGTGAGTGGGTCAGAGCCTTCTTACCACCAAGCAGGAATGAATGTGAAATCTCTGCTTCCTACTTGTGCTTCTCTGACACCACCTCAGTGAGGGGTCATGGCAGTTCAATACCGTCTGACAACTGTGAGTGGGAATGTCAAATTCTCAGCCTCCGTTTGTTCTTTATTGGTGAAGGTGAAGGAGAGGGCTCCCTCAGTGATGTCTTACAGTGTTTGGTTGGAATATAGCAGTCATTGTCTAAGTGTTCTGCCTGCTATGCTGACCTTTTCTTAGTCTTTTCTCTGAAGAGGGAAGGCTTTTTTTTGAAAACTCACCGCTATGTTGTTTCCTGAGTTCAGAGCTTCTTATCCACTTTATTCCCTTTTCTCCATATTTCCAGTTATACACTTAAATAACTTAGAAGTTATTTTAGTTATGCTAAGTGGGAGGAATAGAAAAAGTTTATCTACTCCAACTTTACAGAAGAGGAAATCCATCTTTACATTTATTTAATTCAGAGAAAAAAAATATCATGGCTGCTTTCATTTCCACCAGTATCTTTGTCATCCGTTTCTTTAGAAAGTCAAAAGGAGTGCAGAACTATTCACCTATCAATGCCATTCTATGGATGGTAAATCAATTTTCAGTGTGATTCACAGACAACTTTTTCTTTTTCTTTTTCTTTCTTTTTTTTTTTTTTTTGAGATGGAGTTTTGCTCTGTCGCCCAGGCTTGAGTGCAGTGGCATGATCTCGGCTCACTGCAACCTCCGTCTCCCAGGTTCAAGCAATTCTCCTGCCTCAGCCTCCCAAGTAGCTGGGATTACAGGCATGTGCCATCACACCTAGCTAATTTTTGTATTTTTTTTAGTAGAGACAGGGTTTCACCATTTTTGCCAGGCTGGTCTCAAACTCCTGACCTCAAGTGATCTGCCCACCTCGGCCTCCCAAAGTGCTGGGATTACAGGCGTGAGCCACAGTGCCCAGCCTAACAGACACCTTTTGATTTTTTCTGCTATTTGCCTCTGTCCTCTGAATGCCTAAGAGAAATTCTAAAATTTAGGGGCATAAAGTTAAGCCCAGTGCAGTCAAAGTGAATGGAACTGTGAAGTGATGAGCTTCTGAATGCTCTGATCTCACAAAGACTCCCCAGCATTTGAGACCAGGCCTCTCTTTTTGTCTGGTAGTGCTCTTGCCCCAAATACAGGCTTGAGAAAGTCCCAACAATCATTTCCTATCTTCTTCATTCAATAGCTTCAGGCAATTGATACTTAAATTATTGCTATAAATTTTGTAAATATAAGTTAAATTTCAAATTCTTTAAAAAAATCATTTCGTCTCTCCGTATTGTAAACTTACTGACCAAAATAAAACAGCCAAATGCTTTGATTAAATGAAGATTCAAACATTATGTCTATAATTCTGTAAGAAAATGTCCCAGTTTTATCTTAGTATTTATTTGTCTCTTAGATACTCTCAATAATTGCATTTTTCTGCAATAACATATTACAATAAAATAAATGACTGAAGAATAGCTTATATTGCTGACACAGATCAC
>NW_026652602.1:0-15927 GCF_009828535.3 Hylobates moloch
CGAAACTGTCTCAAAAAAATAAAAAGAAAAAAAGTACAGGTTCCATCGACTAAATTGGTTTCACCGCTCAATACCAGGAAGAAACCCATAGTGTGGGAGGCATTAAACTAGTCCAAACTTCCATTCACTGATGAAGAAACGGTAACTCAGTAGTGAGGTTTGTCCGTAAAAATTAAACTCAGGCCTGTTAAGTTCCAGACCAGTGTTCTTTCCACTAACGACCTTCTCTGCCCAGTCACCGCCAATCACACCCCGTGCCCAAACGCAACCCTACAGCACCATCGCCCACCGCGGATCCCACCCTCTTCTCCAAGTCAGCCCCTCGAAGTCACTGCTCCGGGTCGGAGTCCCCTCGCGGCCGCTGCTCGTGCTCCCTTAGGTCAGGGTCCCCCACGGTCACTACCAATCGATCAGAGTCTCCTTGGAGTCCTTGCCCCTTGGTCATAGTGCCTTGCGGTCACTGCCTCATACTTCCTCGGTCCAAGTGCCGTCGCAGCCCCGGCCTCGCGCTCTCCGAGGTCACCGTGTTTCGCATTCGCTGCTCCTGGGTCACAGTCCCCTCGCTGTCACTGGCCCTCGGTCACAGTAGCCTCGCAGCCCCTGGCTCCCACTCCCCTGGCTGTCACTTACCACTCTTCCTCAGTCACAGTCGCCTCGCGGTCCCAGCCCCACAGTTTGTCCTCTCAAACAGAGACGCAAAGATAGGCACACACCTGCAGCTCACGCTCCCCCGAGCCCGGTCCGGTCGGATTTCTGGCCGGCGCCGCGTCACTGACTAGGGAAGTTGAGGAGCTTGCGGGGAGACGCCCGGGGAACGCAGCTGATGGAAGAGCCAGCCGGAAGTCCCGCCTACTTCCCCCACCTCTGTCAATCCGACTACGACTTCTCCTTGAAAACCACGACTCCTGACATAGTAGTTCCGCCTCCTCAGAGGCCCCGGGGATGAAGTGACCCAGCAGAAATACCAGAGACCGGAGACGGAATGGCCCAGGGTCCGTCTCCACCCGGAACCGGAGGATGCAGCGAAGACGTCTCCTTGAAGTGGGATACGGATGTGAACCGGCCCAAGTGCTCGCCGGTCCATCAAGACGCGCTGCCCGGCTGCTCCCGTGTCCCAGCTCGGGCTGTGTCCGCGCAGGCGGGCCTGTGCGCGGAGGTCCTCCCGCTGCACCCCCGCACCCGGGCAGCCACCGTGCAGGAGGACCGGGCGCCTTCAGCGGAGACGCCCCGACCGCGGCTGCCTCGCCGCAGCGTCAGCTTTTACCTACGTGGGGATGGAAGGGGAATTTACGACCGCCAGTCCAGTCCGCTGAAAACCTGTGGCTGACCCCACCCTCTTCCTTTTTCTGACCCACGCTGGCCCAAAAAAAAAAAAAAATCCCTAGGGATCCACTGGGAGCTAGTTGCGCAGGATGGATTAAGACACGTGTCGCAGGGTGTATGGTGGAAAGAAACGTTTTCCTTTGCTAGAATGAACCTTGGGAAGGATCCCTTTTGATTCCGTAGATGTAAGAGGCTACACAGTATTATGGAAGAAGGATGTAAAAAAATTATTATTTTTTAGTTACCAACTGGACTGAAGTAAAAGACCTTTTTAACTTATTTACTTATTCTTTTATTTTTTTAAAGACGGAGCCTCGCTCTGTCGCCCGGGCTGGAGTGCAGTGGCGCGATCTCGGCTCACTGCAGCCTCCGCCTCCAGGGTTCAAGGGATTCTCGTGCCTCATCCCGAGTAGCTGGGATTACAGGCATGCGCCACCACGCCCGGCTAATTTTTGTATTTTTAGTAGAGTCGGGGTTTCACCATGATGGTCAGTTTGGTCTCGAACTCCTGACCTCAAGTGATCTGCCCACCTCGGCCTCCCAAAATGTTGGGATCACAGGCCACCGCGCCCAGTCAACTTTTTGTTGTTGTTGTTGTTGCTTTGCTTTTTTTTTTTATTTTGCTTTTTTTGTCTACCTCAAGGGTATCCAATCTTTTGGCTTCCCTGGGGCACACTGGTAGAAGAGGAATTGTCTTCAGCCACACATAAAGTACACTAACAGTAACAATAACTGATGAGCTTTAAAAAAAATAGCAAAAAAAAAAACCTCATGTGTTTTAGAAGTTTACAAATGTGTGTTGGGCCGCATGCAAAGCTGTCGGGCCGCGGCTTGGACAAGCTTGGTCTACGTGCTTAACTTGAAAGCGGCTGAGAAGAAATAGGATGGGTATAACTGCGCATCTGCTGAGGAGCCTCCGGGGGAAAAAGGATTTAAATCTTAATTTCAAATATGTCTTTGAACGTGGCGGATAGACTAAGGTACCCCAAATAAGGACAGTTAACTGGAGAAGACACCGGGGACTCTAGGGGGAACATCACTACAAAAATAGCGTTTAGATAGTAACCAACATCAGAATCTCAGACAGTCTTAAGGGAGGATGAATTTCATACGACCCTGACACTGGACAAAATGGATGGGTGTTTAGGCCAATAAGCTATGTAAGACATAGGATGGCAAGAGCTGAGCAAAAACACTGTGAGAAAGATGAAGGCAACAATTCAGAATGTAGGAAAAAGCAGCCAGGCATGGTGGTTCATGCCGGTACTCCCAGCATATTGGGAGGCCAAAGCAGGAGGATCACTTGAAGCCAGGAGTTCAAGACTAGCCTGGGCAACAGAGCAAGGCCTCATCTCTATAAAAAATAAAATTACTGTTGGGAGGCCGACGTGGGCAGATCACAAGGTCAGGAGTTCGAGACCAGCCTGGCCAACATGGTGAAACCCCGTCTCTACTAAAAATACAAAATTAGCCAGGCATGGGGGCGCATGCCTGTAATCCCAGCTACTCAGGAGGCTGAGACAGGAGAATCTCTTGAACCTGGGAGGCTGAGGTTGCAGTGAGCCAAGATGGTGCCACTGCACTCCAGCCTGGGCAACAGAGTGAGACTCTGTCTCAAAAAATAAATAAATAAAATAAAATTACTGGCCAGGTGTGGTGGCTCACACCTGTAATCCCAGTACTTTGGGAGGCCAAGGCAGGCAGATGACTTGAGGCCACGAGTTTGAGACCAGGCTGGCCAACGTGGCAAAACCCCATCTCTACAAAAAAAAAAAAAAAATACAAAAATTAGGTGGGCATGGTGGTGCCTGCCTGTAATCCCAGCTATTCGGGAGGCATGAGACTCTCTTGAACCCAGAAGGCAGAGGTTACAGTGAGCCGAGATCGTACCACTTCACTCCAGCCTGGGCAACAGGGCAACACTCTGTCTCAATAAATAAAAAAATAAAAATAAACATTTTTTTAAAAATAGCCATGTGTTGGCCGGGCGCGGTGGCTCACGCTTGTAATCCCAGCACTTTGGGAGGCCGAGGCGGGCGGATCACGAGGTCAGGAGATCGAGACCACAGTGAAACCCCGTCTCTACTAAAAAAATACAAAAAATTAGCCGGGCGCGGTGGCGGGCGCCTGTAGTCCCAGCTACTCGGAGAGGCTGAGGCAGGAGAATGGCGTGAACCCGGGAGGCGGAGCTTGCAGTGAGCCGAGATTGCGCCACTGCACTCCAGCCCGGGTGACAGAGCGAGACTCCGTCTCAAAAAAAAAAAAAAAAAAAAAAAAAAAAAAAAAAAAAAAAAATAGCCATGTGTGTTGGCATGCCTGTAGTCCCAGCTACTCAGGAGGCTGAGGTGGCAGGATCACTTGAGCCTAAGAGTTCAAGGCTGCAGCAAGTTACAGTCCCGCCACTGTGCCCCAGCCTGGGCAACAGAACAAGGCCCATTCTCTGAAAATCAAAATAAATAAATAAATTCAAAAGTTATTTTAAAGATGTAGGAAAAAGCTTTATGCACAAATAAAGCCATGTCTTTATTTTTTATAATAGTGAAAAATCAGAAAGAAGCAGATCCTTAATAAGGAACTGGCAAAAATAACAATATGGTATAACCTACTGAAATAAATGCTGCTATTAAGTCATGCATCTTAAAATCATAATGCAAATAAAATGACATAAAAACTGTTCATAACATCATGAGAAATGAAAAATGAGGGTATAAAATTATGTTTTTTAAACCTTGGAAATAAAAAACATTGGTAGAAAATATACCAAAATTTTTACCGTTGGTTATGTTTGAACAATTGAAATGGATTTTCCCCTACTTTTTTCTCTGTGTTCCAAGTGTAACAAGAATATAGTACGGCCGGGCGCAGTAGTTCACACCTGTAATCCCAACACTTTGGGAGGCTGAAACGGACGGATCATGAGGTCAGGAGTTTGAAACCAGCCTGGCCAATATGGCGAAACCCCGTCTCTAGTAAAAATACAAAAATTAGCTGGGCATGGTGGCACTCGCCTGCAGTCCCAGCTACTTGGGAGGCTGAGGCAGAAGAATCGCTTGAACCCAAGAGGCGGAGGTTGCAGTGAGCCGAGATCGTGCCACTGCACTCCAGCCTGGGCAACAGAGAGAGACTCTGTCTCAAAAAAAAAGAAAGAGAGAGAGAAAAAGAAAGAAAGGAACAGAACATAGTGTAACAAAATCAAAACATTAAAAATATAAGGCCTAAAACACAACAGATTCAGTTGTCAAACTACTAACATCTTTATTTTGTCAAGATATTTAACAATATTAAAAAGTTCAGATTTCTTCATGGTCATGTCTTTTCCCAGCTTTTCAAAGATTCATTCAGTAGTAGAAACAGCCAAATGCTGCTACAACGCAGAATAAACTGTCCTAAAAAACAAATACAACACACACACACACACACACACACACACACACAATGTTAGTACTAAAGAGGGAATGAGAGCAGCACAGGCAATTGAAACTAACACCATCTCAGATCTTTCCAGTGTTTTCTTTCTTTTTTGAGACAGGGTGTCACTCTGTCTCCCAGGCTGGAGTGCAGTGGTGTGATCTCGGCTCACTGCAGGCTCGACCTCCTGGACTCAAGCAATCCTTCTACCTCAGCCTCCAGAGTAGCTAGGACCACAGGTGCATGGTACATTACTGGGCTAATTTTGTTTATTTTTTGTAAAGATGAGGTCTCACTATGTTGCCCAGGCTGTTCTTAAACTCCTGGGATCAAGCAATCCACCCACGTTGGTCTCCCAAAGTGCTGGGATCACAGGCGTGAGCCACCTCACCCAGCCACCAATTTTCAATCAGGAAGACTTTTTCCTTCTTCAAGAAGTGAAGGGTTTCCAGAGTATAGCTACACTACTGCTTGCCTGAGGGTAACTACAAAATTGCTTGCTAAAAGGTTAGGATGGGTAAAGAATTAGATTTTCTGAATGTAAAAATAAAATGTGAACTAATCAACTTTAGGTAATACATATTCATAAAATAATTATTCGCATATTTCCTGATTTATCACAGAAATAATGTATGAAATGCTTTGAGTTTCTTGGAGTAAACTGCATTACTCCTCCCAAGAAACCATATTATAAGTATCACCGATAAGAACAACAGGACCTTGTCATAAATTCTGGATAAAAGAAATAGTCTCTGGGTGTTTGTTCTTAATTGATAAAATTTACTGGTCCATCTTTTAGTTCAGAATCACAAAATGCTTTCCAGAGCCCAGTCAAATTGCTTAAAACACTTCTTAGGCACTTATTACAAGACTTCCACCTGCCTCAGGAACTCCTGAACCACTAACCTCAACTCCAGGCTGGTAATGATGGGATCAAGTACCTGATGATTAACCAAAAGCAAAATTCTTTGGTTTAGCCCAGCTCCCCTGCTCCTTGGGTGGACAACTCTGAACTGTGTTCTACCACAGTGCTGTGATAAAGGACCTGCTTTGTTTTTAACTTCCGGTCCTTCATGGAAGGATGCTTTTGTAAAATGCAATAAAAATAGATAACTCAGAACATGAAATGAAAAAAAGGAACACACAAAATACAGCCCCAATTTTTTTCTTAGATTCATTGCACAAAAGATTACTTTGTCAAATTGCTGTAAGAGTTTTTTTTTGTTGTTTTTTTTTTTTTTTTTGAGACGGAGTCTCGCTCTTTCACCCAGGCTGGAGTGCAGTGGCGCGATCTCGGCTCACTGCAGGCTCCGCCCCCCGGGGTTCACGCCATTCTCCTGCCTCAGCCTCCCGCGTAGCTGGGACTACAGGCGCCTGCCACCTCGCCCAGCTAATTTTTTGTATTTTTAGTAGAGACGGGGTTTCACCGTGTTAGCCAGGATGGTCTCGATCTCCTGACCTTGTGATCCGCCCGCGTCGGCCTCCCAAAGTGCTGGGATTACAGGCGTGAGCCACCGCGCCCGGCCTGCTGTAAGAGTTTCTAAACCAACGGTTATACTCAATGTATTGCTCACCTCATCATGGACCTGTACAGATCACACAGTGGTGCTGGTCTGTGCACCCCACTGTGAGTGGCCTGTTCTACAGCACCACCCAGAGTTCTCCAACAGGACTGAGCCCTGTCATCCGCAGCAGTTTTCCGCTCAATACCACATGATTTTCCCTCCTCTCATTTCCTCTGCCTCTACTCATGTTTCCTGGAATCTCCCAAATAAAGTGCTTTTTTTTTTTTTTTTTTTTTTTTTTTTGAGACAGAGTCTTGCCCTCTCGCCCAGGCTAGAGTGCAGTGGCACGATCTTGGCTCACTGCAACCTCCACCCTCTGGGTTCAAGCAATTCTCCTGCCTCAGCCTCCGAAGTAGCTGGGACTACAGACGCCCACCACCTTGCCCGGCTAGTTTTTGTATTTTTAGTAGAGATGGAGTTTCACCATGTTGGCCAGGCTGGTCTTGAACTCCTGACCTCAGGTGATCCACCCACCTCGGCCTCCCAGAGTGCTGGGATTACAGGTGTGAGCCACCACACCTGGCCTAAAGGTTTTTATTACATATTTGTTCATTTGAGTATTGAGTGGCCCCCACTGGATGTTAATAGGCAGAAACCATGCCTGTCTTATTCATCATTTTATTCCTAGCCCCTCGAGTGCAGAAGCTGACACATAATAGGAGCTCAGAACTATTTGTTGAATGAATGAATTGTATCATCTAAAGATGCATTTTCTGGCTGGGCCCGGTGGCTCATGCCTATAATCCCAGCACTTTGGGAGGCCAAAGCAGGCAGATCACCTGAGGTCAGGAGTTGGAGACCAGCCTGACCAAATAGTGAAACCTTGTCTCTACTTAAAAATACAAAAATTAGCTGAGTGTGGTGGCATGCACCTGTAGTCCCAGCTACTCAGGAGGCTGAGGCAGGAGAATTGCTTGAACCTGGGAGGCAGATGTTGCAGTGAGCCATGATGGTACCACCACTCTCCAGCCTGGGTGACAGAGTAAGACTCCGTCTCAAAACAACCGCCACCGGGTTCAAGCAATTCTCCTGCCTCAGCCTCCTGAGTAGCTGGGATTACAGGCATGCGCCACCACATCCGGGCTAATTTTGTGTGTGTGTGTTTTTAGCAGAGAAGAGGTTTCACCATGCTGGCCAGGCTGCTCTCAAACTCTTGACCTCAAGTGATCCACATGCCTCCCAAAGTGCTGGGATGACAAGTGTGAGCCACCCCGCCCGGCCTCACTCTCTTAATGTACTCAATCTAGTTTCTGTTCTACTCTAACTCTGACTCTATGTATTCACAACCTGGGAGTAGATGAATAGAGGATGCAATCATTTCTGGAGTAAATATAAAATAATAACTTTAATGAAACCTTTTTGTGTGTGTGTGTGTGTGTGTGTCACCCAGGCTGGAATACAGCGGCACAATCTCGGCTCACTGCAACCTTCACCTCCGGGGTTCAAGCGATTCTCCTGCCTCAGCCTCCTGAGTAGCTGGGATTACAGGTGCCCGCCACCATGCTCAGCTAATTTTTTTTTTTTTTTTTTTTTTTTTTTGAGACGGAGTCTCGCTCTTTCACCCAGGCTGGAGTGCAGTGGCGCTATCTCGGCTCACTGCAGGCTCCGCCCCCCGGGGTTCACGCCATTCTCCTGCCTCAGCCTCCCGCGCAGCTGGGACTACAGGCGCCTGCCACCTCGCCCAGCTAATTTTTTGTATTTTTAGTAGAAACGGGGTTTCACCGTGTTAGCCAGGATGGTCTCGATCTCCTGACCTCGTGATCCGCCCGCCTCGGCCTCCCAAAGTGCTGGGATTACAGGCGTGAGCCACCGCGCCCGGCCACTCAGCTAATTTTTATATTTTTAGTAGAGACAGGCTTTCACCATGTTGACCAGGCTGGTCTTGAACTCCTGACCTCAGGTGATCTGCCCTCCTTGGCCTCCCAAAGTGCTGGGATTATAGGCATGAGCCACCATGCCTGGCCTGAAACCTCTTTTTAAAGATTCCTCTTTATTTTTGCTTAATTTTAATAAATGGCTTTAAGATAAAGTAATAAATTTTATTACTAAAAGAAAAATTACCTTTGCTCATGGAATCCCTGCCATCCACATTTGTTTGCAACTTAGCAAAGTGTGATTGGTTCAAATGAACAAATAAGTGATGCTAAAATTTTAGTTATAAATTATTACTTTAATAAGGATTATCGGGATTGAGTTTTAGAACACAGTGATTTATGGAGGAAGTGGCTAAAAATAATGTTTAAATAATATGCTAACTAAATAATATGCTATTCAGAAATTCAAACCCATGAAAAATTATGTCATATGTAAACATGTAAGTTTCCTTGCCTATAAGCAGCACTCTAGGTTTCTGCTTTAGTAACACAAAAACTAACAGTAAAATCATTTCATTCAGAAGTCAAAGATGAATGACAAGACTGCAGTGTCTTTCCACCCTAATCAATAGTAAGTAGTTTGACTTGCAGTGCCCACGTCCTTAGAAAGGGGAAAGAGGTTTCCAAATACACTTACATTCATGAAAACATCATGAGTATAGTTGTCAGTGTCAGCATCCCAGAAACAGCGAGAAGCCATGCTAAAAAATCCAAGAACGAAGAATTATCAGCAATCTAACAAGGACCTAAACGACACATATCTGCCATGAGAAAAAGTGTTCCTTAATACATTCTCATAGATCTGTACTTCCAAACCTTTCACAGGTTGGTACCCACAGAATATTGTATTTGTACCAGAGAGTATACTGGGTAAACCAGAGAAGCTAGAGTCAGATGAAGCTGTTTGCAACTAGAGGTGACCAGCCAGGGACTCTGACAGCCTCAGACCCTACCTCATGGCTACAGGGATCAATACTAGAGATTTGTGTGTGACTTTTAATGAGTTCAGCTCCTGCACAATAACAGGACAAGGAAGGCACAGAAAGAGCCCAACAGATTTAGTCCAACCTGATCATTTTATAGAGTCCCAGAAAAAGGAGCAAACTCCAAACTACAATTCAAACTTCTAACTAATTATATCTCCAGAAATATCTCTACAGAATGCTAAACTACCTCGAAATTGGCTATTCTCCTCTCTGCAATTCTTGGATAAGAAAAAAATATTAGTCAAAATAAAAGCCAATTAAAAATGGAAACAACTTAAATGCCCAATAGGACTGGATTGGTAAATGAAATTATGGTATTTCTCAGGATCTGGGAGAATTTTTTTAAAAAAGAAAAAAGAAATAATGATGTTTTCTGGCAATGAAATTCTATGTAGACCTTAAAGAAAAGTTTTGCAAGACACAGTGACGTGTCCCTGTAGTCCCAGCTACTCAGGAGGCTGAGACAGGGAGTATCATTGGAGCCCAGGAGTTCAGGGCTGTAGTATGTGATGATCACACCTGTGAACAGCCACTGCACTCCAGCCTGGGAGACACAGCAGGACCCTGGCTCTTAAAAAAAAACAATTCTGCACTTTGGGAGGCCAAGGCGGGCAGATCACGAGGTCGGGAGATTGAGACCATCCTGGCTAACACAGTGAAACCCCATCTCTATTAAAAATACAAAAAATTAGCCAGGCGTGGTGGCGGGCGCCTGTAGTCCCAGCTACTCAGGAGGCTGAAGCAGGAGAATGGCATGAACCTGGGAGGCGGAGCTTGCAGTGAGCTAAGATTGCACCACTGCACTCCAGCCTGGGAGACACAGCAGGAACCTGGCTCTTAAAAATAAAATTCCAAGAACATGAAAAGCTATTCACAATATAATGTTGAGTGAAAAAAATAGGCCGGGCATGGTGGCTCACACCTGTAATCCCAGCACTTTGGGAGGCTGAGGCGGGCGAATCACCTGAGGTCAGGAGTTCAAGACCAGCCTGCCCAACATGGTGAAACCCCATCTCTACTAAAAATACAAAAATTGGCTGGGCGTCGTGGCACACACCTGTAATCCCAGCTACTTGGGAGGCTGAGGCAGGAGAATCACTTGAACCTGGGAGGTGGAGGCTGCAGTGAGCCAAGATTGTCCACTGCACTCCAGCCTGGGCGACAGAGTGAGACTTTGTCTCAAAAAATAATAATAAATAATAATAAGTGAAAAAAAAAATTACAAATGTTTTACATTTCTATTAAACATATGTGTATGATTTATCATGCAAACACTTATTGAACACTTACTTACTTTGTGCCATTCACTAGTCGAAGTGTTTTACGTGTATTAACTCACTGAATCCTATGAGGTACTATAATTATACCCATTTAGTGAATGTGATAACTGAGGATTAGAGAAATCAAGTGTACAAGGTCATACAACTAGGTAACAAAGCTTGGCTTTGAACCCAGGCAGTTCACAACCCATAACTACAGAGAAACATATACATATACCTTATATTATATTGGTTCTTTTTTTTCCTGAAACAAAAGGTCTCACATATTTATTACTGAACCCAGCCTACTATCGCAGGGCATATAAACAAAGAGAAAAAATATATTCCCAATAAAACACGTCCAACTGTTCAGACAGTGGTGACATTTTCAGCTTGCTATAGTAAGATGGCCGTGACCGTGATACAGCGTGAATATGTGTGGCAGCTCATGTGCAGTTCCTTATACACCCAGCTTGGCTTTTCTGCAATGTCTCCTTTCCAGCTGTGCCTGATTTTATTACCAGTTTTCAACCAGATCCACTGGAGAATGGGACGATTTGGCTTTTGTTTCTTGGCCGGGAATCACTTACTCTTAAAAGACTTGTGAGAAGACATGACAAGAAGCAGAATCAAGCACGCACCACAAGAGAAAGAGAGAGAGTTGTTTTTTTTTTGTTTTCTGAGACAAAAATACAAGATAGTGAGACCCCAATTCTTTTATGTATTTATATTTTATTTTTATTTTTTGAGAGGGAGTCTCACTCTGTCGCCCAGGCTGGAGTGCAATGGCACAATCTCAGCTCACTACAACCTCCACCTCCCGCGTTCAAGTGGTTCTCCTGCCTCAGCCTTCCGAGTAGCTGGGACTACACACGTGCACCACCGCGCCTGGCTAATTTTTGTATTTTTTGTAGAGACAGGGTTTCACCATGTGGGCCAGGCTGGTCTCAAACTCCTGAGCTCAAGCAATCGGCCCACCTCAGCCTCCCAAAGTGCTGGGATTACAGGTGTGACCTGGAAGAGGTGTAATGGTACAGTTTGTAGCAGGCTAATAATGCTCCCACCAAGAACAGTAAGAAAAGTTGGATAAAATGAATCAGGGAGCTGCCAAAGCAAACAGGCCTAGAGGAGCCAAAATTCCAGAAAGAGGTGAACTCTAGGAGGTAAGCTGATACTCTGCAGCAGATTTTTTACCTGGGGGACTTGCCAATTCAGGGCACAGGGCTAGATGCTGAGAATCTGGGCCTTGCCCAGAAAAAGAACCAATTACTGAGGGAAGATTTAACTAGTAGGAGAGTTGGCAGTCTTTACTTTTTAAAAATTTTTTATTTATTAATTTTACTCTGAGACAGAGTCCTGCTCTGTCACCCAGGCTGGAGTGCAGCAGCATGATCTCAGCTCACTGCAACCTCTGCCTCCCTAGTCCAAGCAATTCTCATGTCTCAGCCTCCCAAGTAGCTGGGATTACAGGCATGCACCACCATGCCTGGCTAGTTTTTTTTTTGTTGTTTTTTTTTTTTTTTTTTGAGATGGAGTTTCACTCTGTTGCCCAGGCTGGAGTGCAGTGACGCAATCTTGGCTCACTGCAACCATCACCTCACGGGTTGAAGCGATTATCCTACCTCAGCCTCCCAAATAGCTGGAATTACAGGTGCCCGCCACCAGGCCTGGCTAATTTTTGTATTTTTAGTAGAGACGGGGTTTCACCATGTTGGGCAGGCTGGTCTCGAACTCTTGACCTCAAGTGATCCGCCCACCTTGGCCTCTCAAAGTGCTGGGATTACAGGCATGAGCCACCGTGCTTGGCCCTAATTTTTTGTATTTTTGGTAGAGACGGGGTTTCACCATATTGTCCAGGCTGGTCTCGAACTCCTGAGCTCAGGCAATCTGCCCGCCTTGGCCTCTCAAAAGTGGTAGGATTACAGGAGTGAGCCACTGTGCCCAGCAGAGTCGGCAGTCTTAACAAAGTTAAGAAGGTAAAATCAGATTCTGGAGGGAAGAAGATCCCATAAAAAAGGAGTTTTACTCAGTTCTACTTAGAACTGAGCATATCACATGGTGGGTTTTCTTTTCAAGACATGCTGAATTCAGGCCGGGCACGGTGGCTCACGCCTGTAATCCCAGCACTTTGGGAGGCTGAGGCAGGCGGATCATGAGGTCAGGAGATCGAGACCATCCTGGTTAACACGGTGAAACCCCATCTCTACTAAAAGTACAAAAGTTAGCGGGGAGTGGTGTCGCACACCTGTAGTCTCAGCTAACTCACCTCGCTTAAACCCGGGAGGTGGAGATTGCGATGAGTCGAGATTGCGCCACTGCACTCCAGCCTGGGCGACAGAGCGAGACTCCGTCTCAAAAAAGAAAAATATATAAACTGAAGCGCAGAGAGGAAATAGAAAAATCAGAAAAAAGCATAAAAGACATGTGGAATACTGAGAAAAGACCAAACATACATGTAACCTAAGTCCTACAAAGAGAGCAGAGTGGATGCAGCAGCAGCAGTGTTTTAAAAGAGAACGGCCACCTCTAGGGCCCCGCGCTTAGTTTCTAATGCCATTCTCCAACACACTGAACAGGGGCTCCTTGGAGAAGTGGCTGAATTCTAGGCTTGGGGCAGGGAATGAACACAATGGAGCTTCTGATAGTGCTAGAAAGTAAGGAAGTGCTCCAAAAAAGCCACAGTAGTAGAGTCAGTGGGACACAGGAATCAACTGAAAGCTCTCAATGGCTGGAACAATTAGAACTACAAAATAAATAAAGTAGTACTGAATAATCATCCAAAGTGTAAAATATCCATGAGTCCATGTTGAAATAAATGACAGAATACATAAATAAATGGGAGAGGAGAGACAAATCTCCTGTGCTGAAAATTCCAAATAATTTACGCAGATACGATGCCCTCGAGGAGGTGGGTCATAACTCCCTGCTCTTTCAGTGTGGGCTGCACACAGTGATTCCCTCCTAATGAGCACAGGACGAACACGGAGGAAATGAAACCGCCTTTTCAAGATGATGACTGAGACACTGAAAGAGATCCAACTTAGCCAACTCCATCTTGCTTCTAACCTCCAAGCTGTCCTTGTTCATTCCTGGGCGTAGCTGAACTAACTTGGGGGGAAACTTAGTTTATAGTTTATAGTTTAAAACAAAGACGATAACGGCCCTTTCCCAAAGCAGACCTCCTTCTTGCCTGGGGACTAGACTAACACTAGCCACAGGATTAGAAATTATGGTTTAGGAGCCATGCAGCTGGAGGCTACAAGATTCTGACCCTCCCTAAACTGCTCCTAAGATCAGTGCTTGAGATATTTTGCAGATCCTGCACTTGATGGATCAGCTGGCACCACCCAGATGGATAAACTGGCTCATCTGACCTTGTGGCCCCGACCCAGGAACTCACTCAGCGCAAGAAGACAGCTCTGAGTCCCTATGATTTCATCCCTGACCAATCAGCACTCCCGGCTCACTGGCTCCCTCCACCCACCAAGCTGTCCTTAAAAACTCTGCTCCCCGCCTGGCGCGGTAGCTCACGGTTGTAATCCCAGCACTTTGGGAGGCCGAGGCGGGCGGATCACGAGGTCAGGAGATCGAGACCACGGTGAAACCCCGTCTCTACTAAAAAATACAAAAAATTAGCCGGGCGTGGTGGCGGGCGCCTGTAGTCCCAGCTACTCGGAGAGGCTGAGGCAGGAGAGTGGCGTGAACCCGGGAGGCGGAGCTGGCAGTGAGCCGAGATTGCGCCACTGCACTCCAGCCTGGGCGACAGAGCAAGACTCCGTCTCAAAAAAAAAACAAAAAACTCTGCTCCCCAATGCTCAGGGAGGCTGATTTGAATAATAATAAAACTCCAGTCTCCCGCACAGCCGGCTCTGCGTGAACTACTCTTTCTCTATGGCAATTCCCCTGCCATGATGAATCGGCTCTGTCTAGGCAGCAGGCAAGTGAACCCACTGAGCAGTTATAGAAAGAGTAACTTTATAGTGAAGAAACCTGAGAAGCATCAGCTCAGGCAGGGAGTCAAAGTTCACACGAACAGTAACATGTCATGTTGACAGTATGTACCATTGATATATGACGGGAATGGCGTCTTACCTCTGTGATCTTCCTTCCAAAAACCTGTAACCCCAGACTAATCATTAGCAGAAAAATCTCAGTGGAGGAACATTCTACAAAATACCTAACCAGTACTCCCCAAAAATCTCAAGGTGATGAAAAATAAGAAAGTCTGAGAAACTGTTACAGCCAAGAAGAGCCTAAAGAGACATTTAATGTGGTATCCTAGATAGAATCCTAAAGTAGAAAAAGGACATTAGGAACAAACTAAAGAAATCAGAACAAAGCTTTATTTGATAACACTGTATCAATATTGGTTCATTAATTATAATAAATGTTCCATACTATGTAGATGTTAACAATAGGGAGTCCGGGTGCAGTAGATCATGCCTGTAACCCCAGTGTTTTGGGAAGCCGAGGCAGGAGGACTGGTTAAGCCCAAGAGGTCAAAGCTGCAGTGAGCCATGATTGCACCACTGCACTCCAGCGTGGGTGACACAGCAAGAACTGTCTCAATAACATAATTATCATTCTTATAGTAATAGGGGAAACTGGGTATGGAGTATATGCTAACTCTGCAACTTTTCTATAAATCTAAAACTATTTTAAAATAAAAACCTGATTTATTTATTTTTTTTTTTTTTAAATTTTTTGAGATAGAGTTTCACTCTGTTCCCCAGGCTGGAGTGCACTGGCGTGATCTCAGCTCACTGCAACTTCCACCTCCCAGGTTAAAGCAATTCTCCTGCCTCAGCCTCCCAAGTGGCTGGGGTTACAGGTGTGCACCACCATGCCCGGCTAATTTTTTGTACTTTTAGTAGAGATGGGGTTTCGCCAGGTTGGCCAGGCTGGTCTCAAACTCCTGACCTCAAGTGATCCACCCACCTCGGTCTCCCAAAGGGCTGGGATTACAGGTGTGAGCCACTGCACCTGGCCAAAAACTATTTTTTTTAAACAAAGATAATGGCTAAGAATTTTCCCAAACTGATAAAAAAATCAACCTGGCTGGGTGCAGTGGCTTACACTTGTAATCCCAGGACTTTGGAAGGCCGAGCATGGTGTTGGGCACCTATACTCCCGGCTACTCAGGAGGCTGAGGCAGGAGAATCTCTTGAACCCGGGAGGCAGAGCTTGCAGTGAGCCAAGATCGCACCATTGCACTCCAGCCTGGGCGACAAGAGCAAAACTCCATCTCAAAAAAAAACAACAAAAAAATCAACCCATAGATTCAAGAGACTCTGAGTGCTCCAAGCAGAATAAATATAAAGAAAGTAATAGTGGCTAGAGAGGACATATCATCTTCAATTGAATAATAAAACTTACAGCTGACTTCTCAACAGAAACAATGGAAACTAGAAGACAATGTAATCACTTATCTACCTAGCTACCTACCTACCCACCCACCCACCCACCTACCTACCTACCTACCCACCTACCTACCTACCCACCTACCTACCTA
>NW_026652602.1:16348-16579 GCF_009828535.3 Hylobates moloch
ACCTACCTACCCACCTACCTACCTACCCACCTACCTACCTATCCACCTACCTACCTACCCACCTACCTACCTACCCACCTACCTACCTATCCACCTACCTACCTACCTACCCACCTACCCACCTACCCACCCACCCACCCACCTACCTACCTACCCACCCACCCACCTACCTACCCACCTACCTACCTATCCACCTACCTACCTATCCACCTACCTACCCACCTACCTACC
>NW_026652602.1:16679-21573 GCF_009828535.3 Hylobates moloch
ACCTACCTACCTACCTACCCACCTACCTACCTACCCACCTACCTACCTATCCACCTACCTACCTATCCACCTACCTACCTACCTACCTACCTACCTATCTGAGGCAGGGTCTCACTCTGTCACCCAGGCTGGAGTACAGTGGCACAATCACGGCTCACTGCAGTCTCAACCTTCCTGGGCTCAAGAGGTCCTCCCACCTCAGCCTCTCAAGTAGCTGGGACCACAGGCGTGTGCCACCATGCCCGGCTAATTTTTGTATTTTTTTGTAGAGACAGGGTTTTGCTGTGTTGCCCAGGCTGGTCTGGAACTCCTGGGCTCAAGTGATCCTCCTGCCTCAGCTTCCCAGAGTGCTGGGATTACAGGTGTGAGCCACCACGCCCGGCCCTGATGGGAAACTTTATAATAGATGGATCCATCTGACAATATCTGAACTCAATGATCAACCTTAACAAAGCAAAAAGAGATGACCAGCTATTTTGTACCTTCTGAGAAGATGCAATAGGATGTATAAAAAACAGTCTTTCCCCAACCTCAAACCTATGGCTAATTAAGACTAGATCTAACTACTTATTTTCAAGAAGTACAGGAAATAGAAGACATATTAAACAATACCATAGGTATATAATCAGCAACTGCCAGAATATAGGAAACTCTACAGGACAAACAAACCAATTTCTTCAGCAAATAAGTGGCAGGAAAAAATAAATGAATAAATAACTGACTGGGCATGGTGGCTCACACCTGCAATCCCAGCACTTTGGGAGGCCAAGGTGGGTGGATCATCTGAGATCAGGAGTTCGAGACCAACCTGGCCAACATGGTGAAACCCCATCTCTACTAAAAATACAAAAATTACCTGGGCATGGTGGTGAGTGCCTGTAACCCCAGCTACTCAAGAGGCTGAGGCAGGAGAATCGCTTGAACCTGGCAGGCAGAGGTTGCAGTGAGCCGAGATAATACCATTGCACTCCAGCCTGGGTGAAGAAGCAAGACTGTCATAGAAATAAAATTAAATGGCAGGATTAAAAGAGGAAAGAGAGAAATGAGGCAGTAAAAATGACAGATTAAAGTAAATTTAAAGCCAGATGCTGTGGTGTGCACCTATAGTCCCAGCTACCTGGCAGGCTGAGGTGGGAGGATCACTTGAGCCAAGGAGTTCTAGTCTGTAGTGTGTTATGATCACATCTGTGAATAGCCACTGCACTCCAGCCTGGGCAATATAGCAAGATCCTATGTCTTTAAAAAAAAAATCCTAATTTACATATTAACCAAATGCAATGTGTGGACCTTGTTTGAATCTTAATTTGAAAAAATTGTAAAAAAGAAAATAATAGGTCTGGCATGGTGGTTCAAACCTGTAATTCCACCACTTTAGGAGGCCAAGGCTAGTGAATTGCCTGAGCCCAGGAGTTTAAGACCAGACTGGCCAAGAGAGTGTGACCCATCTCTGCAAAACAAAAAAATAGAAAATTAGCCAGGTGTGGTGGTGCACACCTGCAGTCCCAGCCACTCAGGAGGCTGAGGCAGGAGGATCACCTGAGCCCAGGAGGCCAAGGCTGCAGTGAGTTGTGATAGTGCCATTGCACACCAGCCTGGGTGACAAAATGAGACCCTGTCTCTTTAAACAAAAAAAAAAGAAAAAGAAAACACATACATACATATATGAGGCAATCTAGCATACCTGAACAATAACAGCATATTTTATGATATTTAGGACTGACAATATTTTAGCGATAATAAAGGTATTTTATTTACTTATTTTTGAGACAGAGTCTTGCTCTGTCACCCAGGCTGAAGGGCAATGGCATGATCTCTGCTCACTGCAACCTCCGCCTGCTGGGTTCAAGCGATTCTCCTGCCTCAGCCTCCTGAGTAGCTGGGACTACAGGCGCATGCCATCACACCCGGCTAATTTTTGTATTTTTAGTAGAGACGGGGTTTCACCATTTTGGCCAGGCTGGTCTTGAACTCCTGACCTCAGGTGATCCGCCCGCCTCGGCCTCCCAAAGAGCTGGGATTACAGGTGTGACCCATCACACCCGGCCCCCTTCACTCCTGTAAAGACACTCTTACTGAATTGTCCAAAGGACAGATACCTCATAAGAAATATAGATGAATAAAACAAGAAGGAAAATCCAGCTACTCACAATACTCCTTCACCTCTTTGTTCTCCAATCACTACTTGCACCACCATTTTGTATCGGTCAAATCCCAGTTCTAGAAAGAAAAAATAAGAAGGTTATTTATAAGCAAATATGTAGTAAAATTACTTATTGAGGACAAATTTGCCCAGAAATGGACATAAACATTCAATCCACAAGTACTTAATGAATATGATGGTAAGCTTGGGAGTCAGGAAGATGTGAAGACAGATCCTAACTATAACTCACCAAGTGTATAACCTTAGAAAGTAATTTAACTTTTCAGTTTAAGTCTCCATCATTAAACGAGAATATCAGTACCTACCTCCCAGGGTTGTTATGGTTAGATAAGATATAGTAGTATCTTTTTTCTTTTCTTTTGAGATGGATTCTCACTCTGTTGCCCAGGCTGGAGTGCAGTGGCACGATCTCGGCTCACCGCAACCTCTGCCTCCAGGGTTCAAGTGATTCTCCTACCTCAGCCTCCTCAGTAGCTGGCACTACAGGTATGTGCCACCACACCCGGCTAATTTTTGTATTTTTAGTAAAAAAGGTGTTTCACCATGTTGCCCAGGCTGGTCTCGAACTCCTGAGCTCAGGTGATCCACTCACCTCAGCCTCCCAAAGTGCTGGGATTACAGGCGTGAGCCACCACGCCCAGTCAGATATAGTAATATCTAAAGCATCTAAACAGTGCTGTTAAATACTAGTCCTTCAATAAACCTCAGCTTCCTTCCTTTTTCCCCTACTATAAGTCAGCTACTGAGCTGAACCTTCAAGATAGAGAAATAAATAAGACGTTTTTCTTGCCTTAAAGAACTCACAAGTAGTAAAGAACTCAAAGGAAAATAGAAAAATAGGCCGGGCACGGTGGCTCACGCCTGTAATTCCAGCACTCTCGGAGGGTGAGGCTGGTGGATCACCTGAGGTCAGGAGTTTGAGACAAGCCTGGCCAACATGGTTAAACCCTGTCTCTACTAAAAAATAGAAAAATTAGCCAGGCATGGTGGCAGGTCCCTGTAACCCCAGCTACTCGGGAGGCTGAGGCAGGAGAATTGCTTGAACCTGGGAGGTGGAGGCTGCAGTGAGCTGAGATCACGCCATTGCACTCTAGCCTGGGTAACAAGAGTCAAGAGCAAAACTCCGTCTCAAAAAAAAAAAAAAAAAAAAGAAAATAGAAAAATAAATTGAGAATGCAATATGCTTATAATTCAAGGAGTGGCATGTATGATGTATATCAGGAACACAGAGCCAGTAGGGCAGTTCCTCTGTTTGTCTGGGCAGTGGCAAGAAATCACTGAAAAAGACTTCTTGGAGGATGTGGTCAGCCAATAAGCTGAGTCTTGAGGGCTGAGTGAGAGGGCACCAGGTCAGCCCCATCCCCCCACACACCCAAGACGGAGGGGCACATGCACAGCAGGAGAGCATGGGATCTCCAAGAAACTGTAAGCTGTTTGGTGAGACAGACAAGAAAACAATGAAGATTCCACAGCAAAACCAGGTGATCCAGCACCATTTAGCTGTTTACCCCAGAAACTACGTTGCTAAAGCAGCAAAATCCTGAAAATTCCCACTAACACCAAGTCTGAAGAGAAAAAAATGGAATTGGCATTTTTAAATCTTTCTACTTTTTTGACCAAGGAATAGTGGAAAGAGTTTAAAAAAAAAAAGAAGTGAAATAAGCGAAGCTGATACAGAGACAGCTCTCTCTGATGAACGTACAGGTTCCAAGATTACACTGTAACCGGGACAATCTGAAGACTGCAGGCAATGTCCCACGTGGGGCATGAACCTGATTCAGAGTGTGTGAAGACAGAGTCCAAGTTATGTTTAACAAACACTGCGCACAACTCAGCTGAGCTTCCTCCTTTCTCTAACCAATCCCGAATCCTACAGAAATGTGTCTAGAATAATAAATATCCAGCTCTTAAATCACAGTTCTGAGGGGAAAATAAAATAGTCTCAGATATGGTGGGGAGGGGAACTTTAAAAAAAAACCCACACCATATCAGAGCAATTAAAAATCCCCCACGTCATATCAGAGCAATTAAAAATCCCCCACATCGTATCAGAGCAATTAAAAATCCCCCATGTCATATCAGAGCAATTAAAAATCCCCCACATCATATCAGAGCAATTATGATGTATGGGCACAAAATGAAATGCAGCCAAATGGCAATAAACAAAGATGCAATAGCAAAAACAAAAGAGTAACAAAGAAGAACAAAGCTACTGCTGGGTGCCGTGGGTCACGCCTGTAATCCCAGCACTTTTGGAGGCTGAGGTGGGAGGATCTCTTAAGGCCAGGAGTTCAAGACCAGCCTAGGCAGCATGACAAGACCACCATCTCCACAAAACAATTTTTCTTTTTTTTGAGATGGAGTTTCACTCTTGTTGCCCAGACTGAAGTGCAATGGCGCGATCTCAGCTCACCACAAACTCCGCCTCCTGGGTTCAAGCAATTCTCCTGCCTCAGACTCCCGAGTAGCTGGGATTACAGGCATGAACCACCGCACCTGGCTACTTTTGTATTTTTAGTAGCGATGGGGTTTCTCCATGTTGGTCAGGTTGGTCTCGAACTCCCGACCTCAGGTGATCCATCTCCCTCGGCCTCCCAAAGTGCTGGGATTACAGGCGTGAGCTACCACACCTGGTCCACAAAACAATTTTTCAAAAAATATTTAAGAAAACAAAGAAACTTCAAGTGGAGAGAAGGAAGGAAAGGAAGGAAGGAAGGAAGGAAGGAAGGAAGG
>NW_026652602.1:21673-27588 GCF_009828535.3 Hylobates moloch
AGGAAGGAAGGAAGGAAGGAAGGAAGGAAGGAAGGAAGGAGCTGTGTAAGAGAAAAAATTTGGCTGGGCACGGTGGCTCACACCTGTAATCCCATCACTTTGGGAGGCTGAGGCGGGTGGATCACTTGAGGTCAGGAGTTTGAGACCAGCCTGACCAACATGGAGAAACCCCATCTCTACTGAAAATACATTAGCGGGGCATGGTGGTGCATGCCTGTAATCCCAGCTACTTGGGAGGCTGAGGCAGGAGAATTGCTTGAACCTGGGAGGTGGAGGTTAAGGTGAGCCAAGATCATACCATTGCACACCAGCCTGTGCAACAAGACTGAAATTCCATCAAAAAAAAAAAAAAGAAAGAAAAAAATCAACCTAGGAAGTTATACAAATCAAGGAACGAAGAGTTATTCCTCACAATTAATTCACAATACTAGAACAATGTAAGCTTATAAACTCAATGAAATAAGTACTCAATCAGGTTATGAAATTTTTTAATTTTTTTTTCTGGAGACAGAGTTTCACTCTTGTTGCCCAGGCTGGAGTGCAATGGCGAGATCTCGGCTCACTGCAACCTCTACCTCCCAGATTCAAGTGATTCTCGTGCCTCAGCCTCCCAAGTAGTTGGGATTACAGGTATTCGCCATCACACTTGGCTAATTTTTTTTTGCATTTTTAGTAGAGACGGGAGTTCACCATCTTGGTCAGGCTGGTCTTGAACTCCTGACCTTAGGTGATCCACCTACCTCGGCCTCCCAAAGTGCTGGGATTACAGGCGTGAGCCACCACACCTGGCCAGGTTATGGTTTTGTTTGATTTGGTTTGGTTTTTTGAGAGGCGATCTCGCTCTGTCACTCAGGCTGGAGTGCAGTGGCACCATCTCAGCTCACTGCAACCTCCGCCTCCTGGGTTCAAGCGATTCTCCCACCTCAGCCTTCCAAGTAGCTGGGATTACAGGCGCGCACCACCGTGCCCGACTAAATTTTATATTTTAGTAGAGACAGGGTTTCACCATGTTGCCTAGGCTGGTCTGGAACTCCTGACCTCAAGTGATCCACCTGCCTCTGCCTCCCAAAGTGCTGGGATTACAGGCATGAGCCACCTCACCTGGCCTGTTTTGTTTTGTTTTTGTTTTTTTGGAGATAGGGTCTCCCTCTGTCGCCCAGGCTGGATTGCAGTGGTGTGATCTCGGCTCACTGCAACCTCTGCCTTCTAGGTTCAAGCGATTCTCCTGCCTCAGCCTCCCAAGTAGCTGGGACTACAGGCGAGCACCACCACGCCTGGCTAATTTTTTCTATTTTAGTAGAGACGAGGTTTCGCCATGTTGCCCAGGGTGGTCTCGAACTCCTGAGCTCAGGTGATCCACCCGCCTCGGCCTCCCGAAGTGCTGGGATTGCAGGCGTGAGCCACTGCCCGGCCGCAATCAGGTTATTAAGCAACATAAAGAGATGGAAAGAAAGACCACGGCCCTGGGGAACAAACAGAAAAGATCATTCCAGAACAAATAAATTCAAGATGGCGAGAACAAAGACACAAATGAAAACAATTACTGGTTTAAGAAAATCAGAAGGAAATGGCAATAAAAAGGGAAGAAGCCTAGGCAAAATGGCAAAACCCCGTCTCTACAAAAAATACAAAAATTAGCCGGGTGTGCTGGCAGGCGCCTGTAGTCCCAGCGACTGGGGAGGTGGAGATGGGAGGATTGCTTGAGGCTGCAGTGAGCCAAGACTGCACCACTGCACTCCAGCCTGGCCGACAGAGTGAGACCCTGTCTCAAAAAAAAAGAAAGAAAGAAAAAAGGATTATGGCAAAGAAAAACTAACAAATATAGAAGACAAAGATGGCTCAACATAACAATATTTGGTGTCCTGAAGAAAAGGAAGTATCAAATGGAACAGGAAACATATTCAGAGATATAAGGAAATTTCCTTTATATGGAAAGAATAAAGTCTGCAGGTTGAAAGCTATAAAATGCTCATTAGAAAGTCAGAATCTTTAGAAAAGCTACTGAGCATAAAGGTGAAGATGAGGATTCTTTCTTTATTTTATTTATTTATTTATTTTGAGACAGAGTCTCGCTCTGTCGCCCAGGCTGCAATGCACTGGCACAATCCCGGCTCACTGGAACCTCCTTTACCTCCCAGGTTCAAGCAATTCTCCTGTCTCAGCCTCCCAAGAAATCCCAGCACTTTGGGACGCTGAGACGGGTGGGTCACCTGAGGTCAGGAGTTTGGGACCAGCATGCCCAGCTAATTTCTGTTTTGTTTTTTTGAGACAGAGTTTCACCCTTGTTGGCCAGGCTTGAGTGCAATGAGACAATCTTGGCTCACTGCAACCTCTGCCTCCTGGGTTCAAGCGATTCTCCTGTCTCAGCCTCCCGAGTAGCTGGGATTACAGGCATGCGCCACCACGCCCGGTTAATTTTGTATCTTTAGTAGAGATAGGGTTTCTCCATGTTGGTCAGGCTGGTTTCGAACTCACGACCTCAAGTGATCCGCCCGCCTTGGCCTCCCTAAGTGCTGGGATTACAGGTGTGAGCCACCATGCCCAGCCCCTAAATTTTGTATTTTTAGTAGAGACGGGGTTTCACCATATTGTTCAGGGTGGTCTCAAACTCCTGACCTCAGGTAACCCACCTGTCTCGGCCTCCCAAAGTGCTGGGAATACAGGCGTGAGCCACCACGCCCAGCCAAAGGTGAGGATTCCTGAAGCAGAGAACATCAAGCTGGGCTCAGATTTCTTGACAGACAAGTTACCATTGAATGTCAAAGGGCAATGAAGCACAAGAGTCAAGAAAATAAATTATTACCTCAAAAATATATTTATCCAAAGTATATTCTACTTTTTTGCGGGGGAGGGCCGGGGGATGGAGTCTCGCTCTGTCGCCCAGGCTGGAGTGCAGTGGCACTATCTTGGCTCACTGCAGACTCTGCCTCCCGGGTTCAAGTGATTCTCCTGCCTCAGCCTCCCAAGTAGCTGGGACTGCAGGTGCGTGCCACCACACCCAGCTATTTTTTGTATTTTTAGTAGAGACGGGGTTTCACCATGTTAGCCAGGATGGTCTCGATCTCCTTGACCTCGTGATCTACCCGCCTCGGCCTCCCACAGTGCTGGGATTACAGGCGTGAGCCACCGAGCCCCGCCTTTATTTTGCTTTTTAATAGACATGAGGTCGGCCGGGCACGGTGGCTCACGTCTGTAATCCCAGCACTTTGGGAGGCCGAAGCGGGTGGATCACCTGAGGTCAGGAGTTTGAGACCAGCCTGACCAACATGAAGAAATCCCGTCTCTACTAAAAACACAAAATTAGCCAGGTGTGGTAGTGCATGCCTGTAATCCCAGCCACTCAGGAGGCTGAGGCAGGAGAATCGCTTGCACCCAGGAGGCGGAGGTTGCAGTGAGCAAAGATCGTGCTACTAGGCCGGGCGCGGTGGCTCACGCTTGTAATCCCAGCATTTTGGGAGGCCGAGGCGGGCGGATCACGAGGTCAGGAGATCAAGACCACGGGGGGGGGGGGGGGTGAAACCCCGTCTCTACTAAAAATACAAAAAAATTAGCCGGGCGTGGTGGCGGGCGCCTGTAGTCCCAGCTACTCGGAGAGGCTGAGGCAGGAGAATGGCGTGAACCCGGGAGGCGGAGCTTGCAGTGAGCCGAGATTGCGCCACTGCACTCCAGCCTGGGCGACAGAGCGAGACTCTGTCTCAAAAAAAAAAAAAAAAAAAAGATCGTGCTATTGCACTCCAGCCTGGGCAACAAGAGTGAAACTCCATCTCAAAAAAAAAAAAAAATAGACATGAGGTCTCAACATGTTGCCCAGGCTGGTCCTGAACTGCAGAGCTCAAGGAATCTTCCTGCCTTGGCATGCTAACGTGTTGGGATTACAGGCGTGAGCCACCATACCTGGCCCCAATGTCCTTTGTTTAAAGATGGAGAGGGGGCAAATGGGGAATACTGAGTCTTTGAAGAGAATGAGCCATTTCCAGTTATCACCATGATTACCTTTTAATTTATCTTTAATGTTTTCTGATAAATGTTTTGTAAGCTGAGGCATTTCTTCTGGAGAATATTCAGCATTTGCCAGTTCCTCCTTGAGCACAGCATGGATACAGTCTTTAACCACAGAGGGCCTGAACCTGAATGGAACAATTTGTGAACATCTAGTCGGTGACTGCACAACCGCAGCTTACCTTCATACCGCAACTTCTCCCATCTTTTTGTCATTAGTACCGCTTAATCCTTCTTTTTCATATTTTTTATTATAAAATATAAACAAATTACGACAAATCATAGGCCACATGTATATCTTCAACCTGGACCCGCACTGAACTTCAACACATTCCAACCCATGATCTATATGGATGCTTATTAGGCAACTCAGTACATCCAGTACTGAGCTCCTCATACTCCCTCTCCCCCAAAACAAAATATATGTTTGTTGTTAATTTTGTTCTGCATGCTTTCACAAAATAAAATAAATAAAAATACAGCTGAATGGCATTCTGGACATTCAGAACCTTTTACCAAGATAACTGAGCTTATCTTTCTCTGTGTTCATTCTACCCAAGGGAAAAATCCTGTATGAAATTTGTGTCACTTTTTCTGTGAGAATAAAAATAAACAAATAAATTTGTATCACATTTATTTATATATTATAAATTATTATGATCAAAATTCCTGTTTTCCATATTTGCCAAGCATAAGATTCAGCAATCCGGTTTCAAACAACAGAAAAGACTAGGACATTTTTTTCAATCTGTGTGTGTGTGTGTGTGTAAAGTTAGTGATCTTACAAACCTTGTGTGTGTTTGTGTGTGTGTGTGTGTGTGAAGTTAGTGATCTTACAAACCTTGTGTGTGTGTGTGTGTGTGCGTGCGTGTGAAGTTAGTGATCTTACAAACCTAGCTGAGTACCCTCTGCTCTAGCCCGTGAGCCTTAATCCCGGCAAGGGCTCGGTGCGGTGGTCTAAGGGCCTCCGGATCCCACCTGGGTAGGACTTTGCACACATGCAGCTCCCGCGCCGGGAGTGAGCCCATCCTGGCACCCGTGTGCACACGGTTACCCTCGAATCACGGCTGAACGGCATCCGACTCGAGTGGCTTCCTGCCTCTATTCTACCCATCTCCTTACTCAGGACGCCATCGCGGGTTTCCCAGGGCCAACCATTCCCGCGGCGCCAGCCTAAGACGCGCCCGGCGCCCAAACACTGAGGAAGCGGGTGGGGTCCCCCGCGGCCCCTGCAGCGGGAGGCGCGTCCGGACGTCAGAGCAGGGCCGCCCTCCCGCCCCGCGGACCCCGCGCGTCCCCCGCGCTCCTTCCGTGGCCCAGGTCCCAGGCGAGCTCCGCCCCTCAGACCAGCGCGCTGGAAGTCGCCGCGCCACGCCCCGTCCTCTACCCGCCTCTGCTGGAAAACAGGCCGCAGAATATAGGTGTTCTCGGGTTCCCCTGAGTTCTTCTCAGACTCAGGCACCCCGTCGCCCACCGAGGACACTCCGATGGACGTGGCCATGGCCGGGGCTTCTCGGTCCGGGCGTAGCTCGCGACGAAGGCCTAGCGGGTTGCGGTCGCGGCCGGCAGCTGGGAAAGCGTCTCCGGGGCAACAGGGCCGCTCTCCCGCCTCCTGAAGCCCGCGAGCGCCCCGCACAGCCCTCCCTGCCCGCGCCTGCGCACCGGCTGCCGGGCGGGAACTGGTCGCGTCCGGACCCGCGACGGCTTCCACCCGCCTTAGCCAGTGCCAGCCGCAGCGCAGTCGGAGGAAACAGACGCAGGGCCTGAGGCTCACGGACTTGAGGTATTGGGCTGGTGCAGAAGTAACTGCGGCGGCCGGGTGCGCGGGCTCACGCCTGTAACCCCAGCACTTTGGGAGGCCGAGGCGGGCGGATCACCTGAGTCAGGAGGAGTTCAAGACCATCCTGGCCAACATG
>NW_026652602.1:32588-33355 GCF_009828535.3 Hylobates moloch
GATTACAGGTGCACACCACCACACCTGGCTAATTTTTGTATTTTTTATAGAGACGGGGTTTCACCATTTGGCCAGGCTGGTCTTGAACTTCTGACCTCACAATCTGCCTGCCTCGGACTCCTGAAGTGCTGGGATTACAGGCGTGAGCCACCGCACCTGGCCTTTTTTTTTTTTTTTTTTTTTTTTCGAGACAGAGTCTCTGTCCCCCAGGCTGGAGTGCAGTGGTGCAATCTCGGCTCACTGCAACCTCTGTCTCCTGGTTTCAAGCAATTCTCCTGCTTCAGCCTCCAAATAGCTGGGATTACCGATGTGCACCACCACGCCCGTATAATTTTTGTAGAGCTGAAGTTTCACTATGTTGGCCAGGCTGGTCTCAAACTCCTGACCTCTGGTGATCCACCCACCGTGGCCTCCCAAAGTGCTGAGATTACAGGTGTGAGCCACCGCGCCCGGCCAGAGCCTGGGGTTCTCAAACTCGTTTCTGGGGCCCGCCTACCACTTTTCTTGCCAGTGCCCATCTTCCAGGTTCTTCCCAGGCTGCTTCTGCCTGCCTTGTCCTCTTCCTGCCCATCATACCACACTCTCCCACCAGCATCTTCTTCATTCCACTCTGACTCTTCTCACCACCCAGCCTGACCTGACTGAAAACCCCACAGTGGGAGAGCAGGAGGCCCCTGCTTCTAGGTGCCGTGTGAGAAGCAGCTGTCAGGTCGGGTTGGGTGGCTCATGCCTGTAATCCCAGCACTTTAGGAGGACGAGGTGGGCGG
>NW_026652603.1:0-15871 GCF_009828535.3 Hylobates moloch
CGAAACTGTCTCAAAAAAATAAAAAGAAAAAAAGTACAGGTTCCATCCACTAAATTGGTTTCACAGCTCAATACCAGGAAGAAACCCATAGTGTGGGAGGCATTAAACTAGTCCAAACTTCCATTCACTGATGAAGAAACGGTAACTCAGTAGTGAGGTTTGTCCGTAAAAATTAAACTCAGGCCTGTTAAGTTCCAGACCAGTGTTCTTTCCACTAACGACCTTCTCTGCCCAGTCACCGCCAATCACACCCCGTGCCCAAACGCAACCCTACAGCACCATCGCCCACCGCGGATCCCACCCTCTTCTCCAAGTCAGCCCCTCGAAGTCACTGCTCCGGGTCGGAGTCCCCTCGCGGCCGCTGCTCGTGCTCCCTTAGGTCAGGGTCCCCCACGGTCACTACCAATCGATCAGAGTCTCCTTGGAGTCCTTGCCCCTTGGTCATAGTGCCTTGCGGTCACTGCCTCATACTTCCTCGGTCCAAGTGCCGTCGCAGCCCCGGCCTCGCGCTCTCCGAGGTCACCGTGTTTCGCATTCGCTGCTCCTGGGTCACAGTCCCCTCGCTGTCACTGGCCCTCGGTCACAGTAGCCTCGCAGCCCCTGGCTCCCACTCCCCTGGCTGTCACTTACCACTCTTCCTCAGTCACAGTCGCCTCGCGGTCCCAGCCCCACAGTTTGTCCTCTCAAACAGAGACGCAAAGATAGGCACACACCTGCAGCTCACGCTCCCCCGAGCCCGGTCCGGTCGGATTTCTGGCCGGCGCCGCGTCACTGACTAGGGAAGTTGAGGAGCTTGCGGGGAGACGCCCGGGGAACGCAGCTGATGGAAGAGCCAGCCGGAAGTCCCGCCTACTTCCCCCACCTCTGTCAATCCGACTACGACTTCTCCTTGAAAACCACGACTCCTGACATAGTAGTTCCGCCTCCTCAGAGGCCCCGGGGATGAAGTGACCCAGCAGAAATACCAGAGACCGGAGACGGAATGGCCCAGGGTCCGTCTCCACCCGGAACCGGAGGATGCAGCGAAGACGTCTCCTTGAAGTGGGATACGGATGTGAACCGGCCCAAGTGCTCGCCGGTCCATCAAGACGCGCTGCCCGGCTGCTCCCGTGTCCCAGCTCGGGCTGTGTCCGCGCAGGCGGGCCTGTGCGCGGAGGTCCTCCCGCTGCACCCCCGCACCCGGGCAGCCACCGTGCAGGAGGACCGGGCGCCTTCAGCGGAGACGCCCCGACCGCGGCTGCCTCGCCGCAGCGTCAGCTTTTACCTACGTGGGGATGGAAGGGGAATTTACGACCGCCAGTCCAGTCCGCTGAAAACCTGTGGCTGACCCCACCCTCTTCCTTTTTCTGACCCACGCTGGCCCAAAAAAAAAAAAAAATCCCTAGGGATCCACTGGGAGCTAGTTGCGCAGGATGGATTAAGACACGTGTCGCAGGGTGTATGGTGGAAAGAAACGTTTTCCTTTGCTAGAATGAACCTTGGGAAGGATCCCTTTTGATTCCGTAGATGTAAGAGGCTACACAGTATTATGGAAGAAGGATGTAAAAAAATTATTATTTTTTAGTTACCAACTGGACTGAAGTAAAAGACCTTTTTAACTTATTTACTTATTCTTTTATTTTTTTAAAGACGGAGCCTCGCTCTGTCGCCCGGGCTGGAGTGCAGTGGCGCGATCTCGGCTCACTGCAGCCTCCGCCTCCAGGGTTCAAGGGATTCTCGTGCCTCATCCCGAGTAGCTGGGATTACAGGCATGCGCCACCACGCCCGGCTAATTTTTGTATTTTTAGTAGAGTCGGGGTTTCACCATGATGGTCAGTTTGGTCTCGAACTCCTGACCTCAAGTGATCTGCCCACCTCGGCCTCCCAAAATGTTGGGATCACAGGCCACCGCGCCCAGTCAACTTTTTGTTGTTGTTGTTGTTGCTTTGCTTTTTTTTTTTATTTTGCTTTTTTTGTCTACCTCAAGGGTATCCAATCTTTTGGCTTCCCTGGGGCACACTGGTAGAAGAGGAATTGTCTTCAGCCACACATAAAGTACACTAACAGTAACAATAACTGATGAGCTTTAAAAAAAATAGCAAAAAAAAAAACCTCATGTGTTTTAGAAGTTTACAAATGTGTGTTGGGCCGCATGCAAAGCTGTCGGGCCGCGGCTTGGACAAGCTTGGTCTACGTGCTTAACTTGAAAGCGGCTGAGAAGAAATAGGATGGGTATAACTGCGCATCTGCTGAGGAGCCTCCGGGGGAAAAAGGATTTAAATCTTAATTTCAAATATGTCTTTGAACGTGGCGGATAGACTAAGGTACCCCAAATAAGGACAGTTAACTGGAGAAGACACCGGGGACTCTAGGGGGAACATCACTACAAAAATAGCGTTTAGATAGTAACCAACATCAGAATCTCAGACAGTCTTAAGGGAGGATGAATTTCATACGACCCTGACACTGGACAAAATGGATGGGTGTTTAGGCCAATAAGCTATGTAAGACATAGGATGGCAAGAGCTGAGCAAAAACACTGTGAGAAAGATGAAGGCAACAATTCAGAATGTAGGAAAAAGCAGCCAGGCATGGTGGTTCATGCCGGTACTCCCAGCATATTGGGAGGCCAAAGCAGGAGGATCACTTGAAGCCAGGAGTTCAAGACTAGCCTGGGCAACAGAGCAAGGCCTCATCTCTATAAAAAATAAAATTACTGTTGGGAGGCCGACGTGGGCAGATCACAAGGTCAGGAGTTCGAGACCAGCCTGGCCAACATGGTGAAACCCCGTCTCTACTAAAAATACAAAATTAGCCAGGCATGGGGGCGCATGCCTGTAATCCCAGCTACTCAGGAGGCTGAGACAGGAGAATCTCTTGAACCTGGGAGGCTGAGGTTGCAGTGAGCCAAGATGGTGCCACTGCACTCCAGCCTGGGCAACAGAGTGAGACTCTGTCTCAAAAAATAAATAAATAAAATAAAATTACTGGCCAGGTGTGGTGGCTCACACCTGTAATCCCAGTACTTTGGGAGGCCAAGGCAGGCAGATGACTTGAGGCCACGAGTTTGAGACCAGGCTGGCCAACGTGGCAAAACCCCATCTCTACAAAAAAAAAAAAAAAATACAAAAATTAGGTGGGCATGGTGGTGCCTGCCTGTAATCCCAGCTATTCGGGAGGCATGAGACTCTCTTGAACCCAGAAGGCAGAGGTTACAGTGAGCCGAGATCGTACCACTTCACTCCAGCCTGGGCAACAGGGCAACACTCTGTCTCAATAAATAAAAAAATAAAAATAAACATTTTTTTAAAAATAGCCATGTGTTGGCCGGGCGCGGTGGCTCACGCTTGTAATCCCAGCACTTTGGGAGGCCGAGGCGGGCGGATCACGAGGTCAGGAGATCGAGACCACAGTGAAACCCCGTCTCTACTAAAAAAATACAAAAAATTAGCCGGGCGCGGTGGCGGGCGCCTGTAGTCCCAGCTACTCGGAGAGGCTGAGGCAGGAGAATGGCGTGAACCCGGGAGGCGGAGCTTGCAGTGAGCCGAGATTGCGCCACTGCACTCCAGCCCGGGTGACAGAGCGAGACTCCGTCTCAAAAAAAAAAAAAAAAAAAAAAAAAAAAAAAAAAAAAAAAAATAGCCATGTGTGTTGGCATGCCTGTAGTCCCAGCTACTCAGGAGGCTGAGGTGGCAGGATCACTTGAGCCTAAGAGTTCAAGGCTGCAGCAAGTTACAGTCCCGCCACTGTGCCCCAGCCTGGGCAACAGAACAAGGCCCATTCTCTGAAAATCAAAATAAATAAATAAATTCAAAAGTTATTTTAAAGATGTAGGAAAAAGCTTTATGCACAAATAAAGCCATGTCTTTATTTTTTATAATAGTGAAAAATCAGAAAGAAGCAGATCCTTAATAAGGAACTGGCAAAAATAACAATATGGTATAACCTACTGAAATAAATGCTGCTATTAAGTCATGCATCTTAAAATCATAATGCAAATAAAATGACATAAAAACTGTTCATAACATCATGAGAAATGAAAAATGAGGGTATAAAATTATGTTTTTTAAACCTTGGAAATAAAAAACATTGGTAGAAAATATACCAAAATTTTTACCGTTGGTTATGTTTGAACAATTGAAATGGATTTTCCCCTACTTTTTTCTCTGTGTTCCAAGTGTAACAAGAATATAGTACGGCCGGGCGCAGTAGTTCACACCTGTAATCCCAACACTTTGGGAGGCTGAAACGGACGGATCATGAGGTCAGGAGTTTGAAACCAGCCTGGCCAATATGGCGAAACCCCGTCTCTAGTAAAAATACAAAAATTAGCTGGGCATGGTGGCACTCGCCTGCAGTCCCAGCTACTTGGGAGGCTGAGGCAGAAGAATCGCTTGAACCCAAGAGGCGGAGGTTGCAGTGAGCCGAGATCGTGCCACTGCACTCCAGCCTGGGCAACAGAGAGAGACTCTGTCTCAAAAAAAAAGAAAGAGAGAGAGAAAAAGAAAGAAAGGAACAGAACATAGTGTAACAAAATCAAAACATTAAAAATATAAGGCCTAAAACACAACAGATTCAGTTGTCAAACTACTAACATCTTTATTTTGTCAAGATATTTAACAATATTAAAAAGTTCAGATTTCTTCATGGTCATGTCTTTTCCCAGCTTTTCAAAGATTCATTCAGTAGTAGAAACAGCCAAATGCTGCTACAACGCAGAATAAACTGTCCTAAAAAACAAATACAACACACACACACACACACACACACACACACACAATGTTAGTACTAAAGAGGGAATGAGAGCAGCACAGGCAATTGAAACTAACACCATCTCAGATCTTTCCAGTGTTTTCTTTCTTTTTTGAGACAGGGTGTCACTCTGTCTCCCAGGCTGGAGTGCAGTGGTGTGATCTCGGCTCACTGCAGGCTCGACCTCCTGGACTCAAGCAATCCTTCTACCTCAGCCTCCAGAGTAGCTAGGACCACAGGTGCATGGTACATTACTGGGCTAATTTTGTTTATTTTTTGTAAAGATGAGGTCTCACTATGTTGCCCAGGCTGTTCTTAAACTCCTGGGATCAAGCAATCCACCCACGTTGGTCTCCCAAAGTGCTGGGATCACAGGCGTGAGCCACCTCACCCAGCCACCAATTTTCAATCAGGAAGACTTTTTCCTTCTTCAAGAAGTGAAGGGTTTCCAGAGTATAGCTACACTACTGCTTGCCTGAGGGTAACTACAAAATTGCTTGCTAAAAGGTTAGGATGGGTAAAGAATTAGATTTTCTGAATGTAAAAATAAAATGTGAACTAATCAACTTTAGGTAATACATATTCATAAAATAATTATTCGCATATTTCCTGATTTATCACAGAAATAATGTATGAAATGCTTTGAGTTTCTTGGAGTAAACTGCATTACTCCTCCCAAGAAACCATATTATAAGTATCACCGATAAGAACAACAGGACCTTGTCATAAATTCTGGATAAAAGAAATAGTCTCTGGGTGTTTGTTCTTAATTGATAAAATTTACTGGTCCATCTTTTAGTTCAGAATCACAAAATGCTTTCCAGAGCCCAGTCAAATTGCTTAAAACACTTCTTAGGCACTTATTACAAGACTTCCACCTGCCTCAGGAACTCCTGAACCACTAACCTCAACTCCAGGCTGGTAATGATGGGATCAAGTACCTGATGATTAACCAAAAGCAAAATTCTTTGGTTTAGCCCAGCTCCCCTGCTCCTTGGGTGGACAACTCTGAACTGTGTTCTACCACAGTGCTGTGATAAAGGACCTGCTTTGTTTTTAACTTCCGGTCCTTCATGGAAGGATGCTTTTGTAAAATGCAATAAAAATAGATAACTCAGAACATGAAATGAAAAAAAGGAACACACAAAATACAGCCCCAATTTTTTTCTTAGATTCATTGCACAAAAGATTACTTTGTCAAATTGCTGTAAGAGTTTTTTTTTGTTGTTTTTTTTTTTTTTTTTGAGACGGAGTCTCGCTCTTTCACCCAGGCTGGAGTGCAGTGGCGCGATCTCGGCTCACTGCAGGCTCCGCCCCCCGGGGTTCACGCCATTCTCCTGCCTCAGCCTCCCGCGTAGCTGGGACTACAGGCGCCTGCCACCTCGCCCAGCTAATTTTTTGTATTTTTAGTAGAGACGGGGTTTCACCGTGTTAGCCAGGATGGTCTCGATCTCCTGACCTTGTGATCCGCCCGCGTCGGCCTCCCAAAGTGCTGGGATTACAGGCGTGAGCCACCGCGCCCGGCCTGCTGTAAGAGTTTCTAAACCAACGGTTATACTCAATGTATTGCTCACCTCATCATGGACCTGTACAGATCACACAGTGGTGCTGGTCTGTGCACCCCACTGTGAGTGGCCTGTTCTACAGCACCACCCAGAGTTCTCCAACAGGACTGAGCCCTGTCATCCGCAGCAGTTTTCCGCTCAATACCACATGATTTTCCCTCCTCTCATTTCCTCTGCCTCTACTCATGTTTCCTGGAATCTCCCAAATAAAGTGCTTTTTTTTTTTTTTTTTTTTTTTTTTTTGAGACAGAGTCTTGCCCTCTCGCCCAGGCTAGAGTGCAGTGGCACGATCTTGGCTCACTGCAACCTCCACCCTCTGGGTTCAAGCAATTCTCCTGCCTCAGCCTCCGAAGTAGCTGGGACTACAGACGCCCACCACCTTGCCCGGCTAGTTTTTGTATTTTTAGTAGAGATGGAGTTTCACCATGTTGGCCAGGCTGGTCTTGAACTCCTGACCTCAGGTGATCCACCCACCTCGGCCTCCCAGAGTGCTGGGATTACAGGTGTGAGCCACCACACCTGGCCTAAAGGTTTTTATTACATATTTGTTCATTTGAGTATTGAGTGGCCCCCACTGGATGTTAATAGGCAGAAACCATGCCTGTCTTATTCATCATTTTATTCCTAGCCCCTCGAGTGCAGAAGCTGACACATAATAGGAGCTCAGAACTATTTGTTGAATGAATGAATTGTATCATCTAAAGATGCATTTTCTGGCTGGGCCCGGTGGCTCATGCCTATAATCCCAGCACTTTGGGAGGCCAAAGCAGGCAGATCACCTGAGGTCAGGAGTTGGAGACCAGCCTGACCAAATAGTGAAACCTTGTCTCTACTTAAAAATACAAAAATTAGCTGAGTGTGGTGGCATGCACCTGTAGTCCCAGCTACTCAGGAGGCTGAGGCAGGAGAATTGCTTGAACCTGGGAGGCAGATGTTGCAGTGAGCCATGATGGTACCACCACTCTCCAGCCTGGGTGACAGAGTAAGACTCCGTCTCAAAACAACCGCCACCGGGTTCAAGCAATTCTCCTGCCTCAGCCTCCTGAGTAGCTGGGATTACAGGCATGCGCCACCACATCCGGGCTAATTTTGTGTGTGTGTGTTTTTAGCAGAGAAGAGGTTTCACCATGCTGGCCAGGCTGCTCTCAAACTCTTGACCTCAAGTGATCCACATGCCTCCCAAAGTGCTGGGATGACAAGTGTGAGCCACCCCGCCCGGCCTCACTCTCTTAATGTACTCAATCTAGTTTCTGTTCTACTCTAACTCTGACTCTATGTATTCACAACCTGGGAGTAGATGAATAGAGGATGCAATCATTTCTGGAGTAAATATAAAATAATAACTTTAATGAAACCTTTTTGTGTGTGTGTGTGTGTGTGTGTCACCCAGGCTGGAATACAGCGGCACAATCTCGGCTCACTGCAACCTTCACCTCCGGGGTTCAAGCGATTCTCCTGCCTCAGCCTCCTGAGTAGCTGGGATTACAGGTGCCCGCCACCATGCTCAGCTAATTTTTTTTTTTTTTTTTTTTTTTTTTTGAGACGGAGTCTCGCTCTTTCACCCAGGCTGGAGTGCAGTGGCGCTATCTCGGCTCACTGCAGGCTCCGCCCCCCGGGGTTCACGCCATTCTCCTGCCTCAGCCTCCCGCGCAGCTGGGACTACAGGCGCCTGCCACCTCGCCCAGCTAATTTTTTGTATTTTTAGTAGAAACGGGGTTTCACCGTGTTAGCCAGGATGGTCTCGATCTCCTGACCTCGTGATCCGCCCGCCTCGGCCTCCCAAAGTGCTGGGATTACAGGCGTGAGCCACCGCGCCCGGCCACTCAGCTAATTTTTATATTTTTAGTAGAGACAGGCTTTCACCATGTTGACCAGGCTGGTCTTGAACTCCTGACCTCAGGTGATCTGCCCTCCTTGGCCTCCCAAAGTGCTGGGATTATAGGCATGAGCCACCATGCCTGGCCTGAAACCTCTTTTTAAAGATTCCTCTTTATTTTTGCTTAATTTTAATAAATGGCTTTAAGATAAAGTAATAAATTTTATTACTAAAAGAAAAATTACCTTTGCTCATGGAATCCCTGCCATCCACATTTGTTTGCAACTTAGCAAAGTGTGATTGGTTCAAATGAACAAATAAGTGATGCTAAAATTTTAGTTATAAATTATTACTTTAATAAGGATTATCGGGATTGAGTTTTAGAACACAGTGATTTATGGAGGAAGTGGCTAAAAATAATGTTTAAATAATATGCTAACTAAATAATATGCTATTCAGAAATTCAAACCCATGAAAAATTATGTCATATGTAAACATGTAAGTTTCCTTGCCTATAAGCAGCACTCTAGGTTTCTGCTTTAGTAACACAAAAACTAACAGTAAAATCATTTCATTCAGAAGTCAAAGATGAATGACAAGACTGCAGTGTCTTTCCACCCTAATCAATAGTAAGTAGTTTGACTTGCAGTGCCCACGTCCTTAGAAAGGGGAAAGAGGTTTCCAAATACACTTACATTCATGAAAACATCATGAGTATAGTTGTCAGTGTCAGCATCCCAGAAACAGCGAGAAGCCATGCTAAAAAATCCAAGAACGAAGAATTATCAGCAATCTAACAAGGACCTAAACGACACATATCTGCCATGAGAAAAAGTGTTCCTTAATACATTCTCATAGATCTGTACTTCCAAACCTTTCACAGGTTGGTACCCACAGAATATTGTATTTGTACCAGAGAGTATACTGGGTAAACCAGAGAAGCTAGAGTCAGATGAAGCTGTTTGCAACTAGAGGTGACCAGCCAGGGACTCTGACAGCCTCAGACCCTACCTCATGGCTACAGGGATCAATACTAGAGATTTGTGTGTGACTTTTAATGAGTTCAGCTCCTGCACAATAACAGGACAAGGAAGGCACAGAAAGAGCCCAACAGATTTAGTCCAACCTGATCATTTTATAGAGTCCCAGAAAAAGGAGCAAACTCCAAACTACAATTCAAACTTCTAACTAATTATATCTCCAGAAATATCTCTACAGAATGCTAAACTACCTCGAAATTGGCTATTCTCCTCTCTGCAATTCTTGGATAAGAAAAAAATATTAGTCAAAATAAAAGCCAATTAAAAATGGAAACAACTTAAATGCCCAATAGGACTGGATTGGTAAATGAAATTATGGTATTTCTCAGGATCTGGGAGAATTTTTTTAAAAAAGAAAAAAGAAATAATGATGTTTTCTGGCAATGAAATTCTATGTAGACCTTAAAGAAAAGTTTTGCAAGACACAGTGACGTGTCCCTGTAGTCCCAGCTACTCAGGAGGCTGAGACAGGGAGTATCATTGGAGCCCAGGAGTTCAGGGCTGTAGTATGTGATGATCACACCTGTGAACAGCCACTGCACTCCAGCCTGGGAGACACAGCAGGACCCTGGCTCTTAAAAAAAAACAATTCTGCACTTTGGGAGGCCAAGGCGGGCAGATCACGAGGTCGGGAGATTGAGACCATCCTGGCTAACACAGTGAAACCCCATCTCTATTAAAAATACAAAAAATTAGCCAGGCGTGGTGGCGGGCGCCTGTAGTCCCAGCTACTCAGGAGGCTGAAGCAGGAGAATGGCATGAACCTGGGAGGCGGAGCTTGCAGTGAGCTAAGATTGCACCACTGCACTCCAGCCTGGGAGACACAGCAGGAACCTGGCTCTTAAAAATAAAATTCCAAGAACATGAAAAGCTATTCACAATATAATGTTGAGTGAAAAAAATAGGCCGGGCATGGTGGCTCACACCTGTAATCCCAGCACTTTGGGAGGCTGAGGCGGGCGAATCACCTGAGGTCAGGAGTTCAAGACCAGCCTGCCCAACATGGTGAAACCCCATCTCTACTAAAAATACAAAAATTGGCTGGGCGTCGTGGCACACACCTGTAATCCCAGCTACTTGGGAGGCTGAGGCAGGAGAATCACTTGAACCTGGGAGGTGGAGGCTGCAGTGAGCCAAGATTGTCCACTGCACTCCAGCCTGGGCGACAGAGTGAGACTTTGTCTCAAAAAATAATAATAAATAATAATAAGTGAAAAAAAAAATTACAAATGTTTTACATTTCTATTAAACATATGTGTATGATTTATCATGCAAACACTTATTGAACACTTACTTACTTTGTGCCATTCACTAGTCGAAGTGTTTTACGTGTATTAACTCACTGAATCCTATGAGGTACTATAATTATACCCATTTAGTGAATGTGATAACTGAGGATTAGAGAAATCAAGTGTACAAGGTCATACAACTAGGTAACAAAGCTTGGCTTTGAACCCAGGCAGTTCACAACCCATAACTACAGAGAAACATATACATATACCTTATATTATATTGGTTCTTTTTTTTCCTGAAACAAAAGGTCTCACATATTTATTACTGAACCCAGCCTACTATCGCAGGGCATATAAACAAAGAGAAAAAATATATTCCCAATAAAACACGTCCAACTGTTCAGACAGTGGTGACATTTTCAGCTTGCTATAGTAAGATGGCCGTGACCGTGATACAGCGTGAATATGTGTGGCAGCTCATGTGCAGTTCCTTATACACCCAGCTTGGCTTTTCTGCAATGTCTCCTTTCCAGCTGTGCCTGATTTTATTACCAGTTTTCAACCAGATCCACTGGAGAATGGGACGATTTGGCTTTTGTTTCTTGGCCGGGAATCACTTACTCTTAAAAGACTTGTGAGAAGACATGACAAGAAGCAGAATCAAGCACGCACCACAAGAGAAAGAGAGAGAGTTGTTTTTTTTTTGTTTTCTGAGACAAAAATACAAGATAGTGAGACCCCAATTCTTTTATGTATTTATATTTTATTTTTATTTTTTGAGAGGGAGTCTCACTCTGTCGCCCAGGCTGGAGTGCAATGGCACAATCTCAGCTCACTACAACCTCCACCTCCCGCGTTCAAGTGGTTCTCCTGCCTCAGCCTTCCGAGTAGCTGGGACTACACACGTGCACCACCGCGCCTGGCTAATTTTTGTATTTTTTGTAGAGACAGGGTTTCACCATGTGGGCCAGGCTGGTCTCAAACTCCTGAGCTCAAGCAATCGGCCCACCTCAGCCTCCCAAAGTGCTGGGATTACAGGTGTGACCTGGAAGAGGTGTAATGGTACAGTTTGTAGCAGGCTAATAATGCTCCCACCAAGAACAGTAAGAAAAGTTGGATAAAATGAATCAGGGAGCTGCCAAAGCAAACAGGCCTAGAGGAGCCAAAATTCCAGAAAGAGGTGAACTCTAGGAGGTAAGCTGATACTCTGCAGCAGATTTTTTACCTGGGGGACTTGCCAATTCAGGGCACAGGGCTAGATGCTGAGAATCTGGGCCTTGCCCAGAAAAAGAACCAATTACTGAGGGAAGATTTAACTAGTAGGAGAGTTGGCAGTCTTTACTTTTTAAAAATTTTTTATTTATTAATTTTACTCTGAGACAGAGTCCTGCTCTGTCACCCAGGCTGGAGTGCAGCAGCATGATCTCAGCTCACTGCAACCTCTGCCTCCCTAGTCCAAGCAATTCTCATGTCTCAGCCTCCCAAGTAGCTGGGATTACAGGCATGCACCACCATGCCTGGCTAGTTTTTTTTTTTTTTTTTTTTTTTTTGAGACGGAGTTTCACTCTGTTGCCCAGGCTGGAGTGCAGTTATGCAATCTTGGCTCACTGCAACCATCACCTCCCGGGTTGAAGCGATTATCCTACCTCAGCCTCCCAAATAGCTGGAATTACAGGTGCCCGCCACCAGGCCTGGCTAATTTTTGTATTTTTAGTAGAGACGGGGTTTCACCATGTTGGGCAGGCTGGTCTCGAACTCTTGACCTCAAGTGATCCGCCCGCCTTGGCCTCCCAAAGTGCTGGGATTACAGGCATGAGCCACCGTGCTTGGCCCTAATTTTTTGTATTTTTCGTAGAGACGGGGTTTCACCATATTGTCCAGGCTGGTCTCGAACTCCTGAGCTCAGGCAATCTGCCCGCCTTGGCCTCTCAAAAGTGGTAGGATTACAGGAGTGAGCCACTGTGCCCAGCAGAGTCGGCAGTCTTAACAAAGTTAAGAAGGTAAAATCAGATTCTGGAGGGAAGAAGATCCCATAAAAAAGGAGTTTTACTCAGTTCTACTTAGAACTGAGCATATCACATGGTGGGTTTTCTTTTCAAGACATGCTGAATTCAGGCCGGGCACGGTGGCTCACGCCTGTAATCCCAGCACTTTGGGAGGCTGAGGCAGGCGGATCATGAGGTCAGGAGATCGAGACCATCCTGGTTAACACGGTGAAACCCCATCTCTACTAAAAGTACAAAAATTAGCGGGGAGTGGTGTCGCACACCTGTAGTCTCAGCTACTTGGGAGGCTGAAGCATGAGAATCGCTTAAACCCGGGAGGTGGAGATTGCGATGAGTCGAGATTGCGCCACTGCACTCCAGCCTGGGCGACAGAGCGAGACTCCATCTCAAAAAAGAAAAATATATAAACTGAAGCGCAGAGAGGAAATAGAAAAATCAGAAAAAAGCATAAAAGACATGTGGAATACTGAGAAAAGACCAAACATACATGTAACCTAAGTCCTACAAAGAGAGCAGAGTGGATGCAGCAGCAGCAGTGTTTTAAAAGAGAACGGCCACCTCTAGGGCCCCGCGCTTAGTTTCTAATGCCATTCTCCAACACACTGAACAGGGGCTCCTTGGAGAAGTGGCTGAATTCTAGGCTTGGGGCAGGGAATGAACACAATGGAGCTTCTGATAGTGCTAGAAAGTAAGGAAGTGCTCCAAAAAAGCCACAGTAGTAGAGTCAGTGGGACACAGGAATCAACTGAAAGCTCTCAATGGCTGGAACAATTAGAACTACAAAATAAATAAAGTAGTACTGAATAATCATCCAAAGTGTAAAATATCCATGAGTCCATGTTGAAATAAATGACAGAATACATAAATAAATGGGAGAGGAGAGACAAATCTCCTGTGCTGAAAATTCCAAATAATTTACGCAGATACGATGCCCTCGAGGAGGTGGGTCATAACTCCCTGCTCTTTCAGTGTGGGCTGCACACAGTGATTCCCTCCTAATGAGCACAGGACGAACACGGAGGAAATGAAACCGCCTTTTCAAGATGATGACTGAGACACTGAAAGAGATCCAACTTAGCCAACTCCATCTTGCTTCTAACCTCCAAGCTGTCCTTGTTCATTCCTGGGCGTAGCTGAACTAACTTGGGGGGAAACTTAGTTTATAGTTTAAAACAAAGACGATAACGGCCCTTTCCCAAAGCAGACCTCCTTCTTGCCTGGGGACTAGACTAACACTAGCCACAGGATTAGAAATTATGGTTTAGGAGCCATGCAGCTGGAGGCTACAAGATTCTGACCCTCCCTAAACTGCTCCTAAGATCAGTGCTTGAGATATTTTGCAGATCCTGCACTTGATGGATCAGCTGGCACCACCCAGATGGATAAACTGGCTCATCTGACCTTGTGGCCCCGACCCAGGAACTGACTCAGCGCAAGAAGACAGCTCTGAGTCCCTATGATTTCATCCCTGACCAATCAGCACTCCCGGCTCACTGGCTCCCTCCACCCACCAAGCTGTCCTTAAAAACTCTGCTCCCCGCCTGGCGCGGTAGCTCACGGTTGTAATCCCAGCACTTTGGGAGGCCGAGGCGGGCGGATCACGAGGTCAGGAGATCGAGACCACGGTGAAACCCCGTCTCTACTAAAAAATACAAAAAATTAGCCGGGCGTGGTGGCGGGCGCCTGTAGTCCCAGCTACTCGGAGAGGCTGAGGCAGGAGAGTGGCGTGAACCCGGGAGGCGGAGCTGGCAGTGAGCTGAGATTGCGCCACTGCACTCCAGCCTGGGCGACAGAGCAAGACTCCGTCTCAAAAAAAAAAAAAAAACTCTGCTCCCCAATGCTCAGGGAGGCTGATTTGAATAATAATAAAACTCCAGTCTCCCGCACAGCCGGCTCTGCGTGAACTACTCTTTCTCTATGGCAATTCCCCTGCCATGATGAATCGGCTCTGTCTAGGCAGCGGGCAAGTGAACCCACTGAGCAGTTATAGAAAGAGTAACTTTATAGTGAAGAAACCTGAGAAGCATCAGCTCAGGCAGGGAGTCAAAGTTCACACGAACAGTAACATGTCATGTTGACAGTATGTACCATTGATATATGACGGGAATGGCGTCTTACCTCTGTGATCTTCCTTCCAAAAACCTGTAACCCCAGACTAATCATTAGCAGAAAAATCTCAGTGGAGGAACATTCTACAAAATACCTAACCAGTACTCCCCAAAAATCTCAAGGTGATGAAAAATAAGAAAGTCTGAGAAACTGTTACAGCCAAGAAGAGCCTAAAGAGACATTTAATGTGGTATCCTAGGTAGAATCCTAAAGTAGAAAAAGGACATTAGGAACAAACTAAAGAAATCAGAACAAAGCTTTATTTGATAACACTGTATCAATATTGGTTCATTAATTATAATAAATGTTCCATACTATGTAGATGTTAACAATAGGGAGTCCGGGTGCAGTAGATCATGCCTGTAACCCCAGTGTTTTGGGAAGCCGAGGCAGGAGGACTGGTTAAGCCCAAGAGGTCAAAGCTGCAGTGAGCCATGATTGCACCACTGCACTCCGGCGTGGGTGACACAGCAAGAACTGTCTCAATAACATAATTATCATTCTTATAGTAATAGGGGAAACTGGGTATGGAGTATATGCTAACTCTGCAACTTTTCTATAAATCTAAAACTATTTTAAAATAAAAACCTGATTTTTTTTTTTTTTTTTTAATTTTTTGAGATAGAGTTTCACTCTGTTCCCCAGGCTGGAGTGCACTGGCGTGATCTCAGCTCACTGCAACTTCCACCTCCCAGGTTAAAGCAATTCTCCTGCCTCAGCCTCCCAAGTGGCTGGGGTTACAGGTGCACACCACCATGCCCGGCTAATTTTTTGTACTTTTAGTAGAGATGGGGTTTCGCCAGGTTGGCCAGGCTGGTCTCAAACTCCTGACCTCAAGTAATCCACCCACCTCGGTCTCCCAAAGGGCTGGGATTACAGGTGTGAGCCACTGCACCTGGCCAAAAACTATTTTTTTTAAACAAAGATAATGGCTAAGAATTTTCCCAAACTGATAAAAAAACAACCTGGCTGGGTGCAGTGGCTTACACTTGTAATCCCAGGACTTTGGAAGGCCGAGCATGGTGTTGGGCACCTATACTCCCAGCTACTCAGGAGGCTGAGGCAGGAGAATCTCTTGAACCCGGGAGGCAGAGCTTGCAGTGAGCCAAGATCGCACCATTGCACTCCAGCCTGGGCGACAAGAGCAAAACTCCATCTCAAAAAAAAACAACAAAAAAATCAACCCATAGATTCAAGAGACTCTGAGTGCTCCAAGCAGAATAAATATAAAGAAAGTAATAGTGGCTAGAGAGGACATATCATCTTCAATTGAATAATAAAACTTACAGCTGACTTCTCAACAGAAACAATGGAAACTAGAAGACAATGTAATCACTTATCTACCTAGCTACCTACCTACCCACCCACCCAC
>NW_026652603.1:16271-16426 GCF_009828535.3 Hylobates moloch
ATCCACCTACCTACCTACCCACCTACCTACCTACCCACCCACCCACCTACCTACCCACCTACCTACCTACCCACCTACCTACCTATCCACCTACCTACCCACCTACCTACCTACCCACCTACCTACCTATCCACCTACCTACCCACCTACCTACC
>NW_026652603.1:16526-21422 GCF_009828535.3 Hylobates moloch
ACCTACCTACCTACCTACCCACCTACCTACCTACCCACCTACCTACCTATCCACCTACCTACCTATCCACCTACCTACCTACCTACCTACCTACCTATCTGAGGCAGGGTCTCACTCTGTCACCCAGGCTGGAGTACAGTGGCACAATCACGGCTCACTGCAGTCTCAACCTTCCTGGGCTCAAGAGGTCCTCCCACCTCAGCCTCTCAAGTAGCTGGGACCACAGGCGTGTGCCACCATGCCCGGCTAATTTTTGTATTTTTTTGTAGAGACAGGGTTTTGCTGTGTTGCCCAGGCTGGTCTGGAACTCCTGGGCTCAAGTGATCCTCCTGCCTCAGCTTCCCAGAGTGCTGGGATTACAGGTGTGAGCCACCACGCCCGGCCCTGATGGGAAACTTTATAATAGATGGATCCATCTGACAATATCTGAACTCAATGATCAACCTTAACAAAGCAAAAAGAGATGACCAGCTATTTTGTACCTTCTGAGAAGATGCAATAGGATGTATAAAAAACAGTCTTTCCCCAACCTCAAACCTATGGCTAATTAAGACTAGATCTAACTACTTATTTTCAAGAAGTACAGGAAATAGAAGACATATTAAACAATACCATAGGTATATAATCAGCAACTGCCAGAATATAGGAAACTCTACAGGACAAACAAACCAATTTCTTCAGCAAATAAGTGGCAGGAAAAAATAAATGAATAAATAACTGACTGGGCATGGTGGCTCACACCTGCAATCCCAGCACTTTGGGAGGCCAAGGTGGGTGGATCATCTGAGATCAGGAGTTCGAGACCAACCTGGCCAACATGGTGAAACCCCATCTCTACTAAAAATACAAAAATTACCTGGGCATGGTGGTGAGTGCCTGTAACCCCAGCTACTCAAGAGGCTGAGGCAGGAGAATCGCTTGAACCTGGCAGGCAGAGGTTGCAGTGAGCCGAGATAATGCCATTGCACTCCAGCCTGGGTGAAGAAGCAAGACTGTCATAGAAATAAAATTAAATGGCAGGATTAAAAGAGGAAAGAGAGAAATGAGGCAGTAAAAATGACAGATTAAAGTAAATTTAAAGCCAGATGCTGTGGTGTGCACCTATAGTCCCAGCTACCTGGCAGGCTGAGGTGGGAGGATCACTTGAGCCAAGGAGTTCTAGTCTGTAGTGTGTTATGATCACATCTGTGAATAGCCACTGCACTCCAGCCTGGGCAATATAGCAAGATCCTATGTCTTTAAAAAAAAAATCCTAATTTACATATTAACCAAATGCAATGTGTGGACCTTGTTTGAATCTTAATTTGAAAAAATTGTAAAAAAGAAAATAATAGGTCTGGCATGGTGGTTCAAACCTGTAATTCCACCACTTTAGGAGGCCAAGGCTAGTGAATTGCCTGAGCCCAGGAGTTTAAGACCAGACTGGCCAAGAGAGTGTGACCCATCTCTGCAAAACAAAAAAATAGAAAATTAGCCAGGTGTGGTGGTGCACACCTGCAGTCCCAGCCACTCAGGAGGCTGAGGCAGGAGGATCACCTGAGCCCAGGAGGCCAAGGCTGCAGTGAGTTGTGATAGTGCCATTGCACACCAGCCTGGGTGACAAAATGAGACCCTGTCTCTTTAAACAAAAAAAAAAGAAAAAGAAAACACATACATACATATATGAGGCAATCTAGCATACCTGAACAATAACAGCATATTTTATGATATTTAGGACTGACAATATTTTAGCGATAATAAAGGTATTTTATTTACTTATTTTTGAGACAGAGTCTTGCTCTGTCACCCAGGCTGAAGGGCAATGGCATGATCTCTGCTCACTGCAACCTCCGCCTGCTGGGTTCAAGCGATTCTCCTGCCTCAGCCTCCTGAGTAGCTGGGACTACAGGCGCATGCCATCACACCCGGCTAATTTTTGTATTTTTAGTAGAGACGGGGTTTCACCATTTTGGCCAGGCTGGTCTTGAACTCCTGACCTCAGGTGATCCGCCCGCCTCGGCCTCCCAAAGAGCTGGGATTACAGGTGTGACCCATCACACCCGGCCCCCTTCACTCCTGTAAAGACACTCTTACTGAATTGTCCAAAGGACAGATACCTCATAAGAAATATAGATGAATAAAACAAGAAGGAAAATCCAGCTACTCACAATACTCCTTCACCTCTTTGTTCTCCAATCACTACTTGCACCACCATTTTGTATCGGTCAAATCCCATTTCTAGAAAGAAAAAATAAGAAGGTTATTTATAAGCAAATATGTAGTAAAATTACTTATTGAGGACAAATTTGCCCAGAAATGGACATAAACATTCAATCCACAAGTACTTAATGAATATGATGGTAAGCTTGGGAGTCAGGAAGATGTGAAGACAGATCCTAACTATAACTCACCAAGTGTATAACCTTAGAAAGTAATTTAACTTTTCAGTTTAAGTCTCCATCATTAAACGAGAATATCAGTACCTACCTCCCAGGGTTGTTATGGTTAGATAAGATATAGTAGTATCTTTTTTATTTTCTTTTGAGATGGATTCTCACTCTGTTGCCCAGGCTGGAGTGCAGTGGCACGATCTCGGCTCACCGCAACCTCTGCCTCCAGGGTTCAAGTGATTCTCCTACCTCAGCCTCCTCAGTAGCTGGCACTACAGGTATGTGCCACCACACCCGGCTAATTTTTGTATTTTTAGTAAAAAAGGTGTTTCACCATGTTGCCCAGGCTGGTCTCGAACTCCTGAGCTCAGGTGATCCACTCACCTCAGCCTCCCAAAGTGCTGGGATTACAGGCGTGAGCCACCACGCCCAGTCAGATATAGTAATATCTAAAGCATCTAAACAGTGCTGTTAAATACTAGTCCTTCAATAAACCTCAGCTTCCTTCCTTTTTCCCCTACTATAAGTCAGCTACTGAGCTGAACCTTCAAGATAGAGAAATAAATAAGACTTTTTCTTGCCTTAAAGAACTCACAAGTAGTAAAGAACTCAAAGGAAAATAGAAAAATAGGCCGGGCACGGTGGCTCACGCCTGTAATTCCAGCACTCTCGGAGGGTGAGGCTGGTGGATCACCTGAGGTCAGGAGTTTGAGACAAGCCTGGCCAACATGGTTAAACCCTGTCTCTACTAAAAAATAGAAAAATTAGCCAGGCATGGTGGCAGGTCCCTGTAACCCCAGCTACTCGGGAGGCTGAGGCAGGAGAATTGCTTGAACCTGGGAGGTGGAGGCTGCAGTGAGCTGAGATCACGCCATTGCACTCTAGCCTGGGTAACAAGAGTCAAGAGCAAAACTCCGTCTCAAAAAAAAAAAAAAAAAAAAGAAAATAGAAAAATAAATTGAGAATGCAATATGCTTATTATAATTCAAGGAGTGGCATGTATGATGTACATCAGGAACACAGAGCCAGTAGGGCAGTTCCTCTGTTTGTCTGGGCAGTGGCAAGAAATTACTGAAAAAGACTTCTTGGAGGATGTGGTCAGCCAATAAGCTGAGTCTTGAGGGCTGAGTGAGAGGGCACCAGGTCAGCCCCATCCCCCCACACACCCAAGACGGAGGGGCACATGCACAGCAGGAGAGCATGGGATCTCCAAGAAACTGTAAGCTGTTTGGTGAGACAGACAAGAAAAAAATGAAGATTCCACAGCAAAACCAGGTGATCCAGCACCATTTAGCTGTTTACCCCAGAAACTACGTTGCTAAAGCAGCAAAATCCTGAAAATTCCCACTAACACCAAGTCTGAAGAGAAAAAAATGGAATTGGCATTTTTAAATCTTTCTACTTTTTTGACCAAGGAATAGTGGAAAGAGTTTAAAAAAAAAAAGAAGTGAAATAAGCGAAGCTGATACAGAGACAGCTCTCTCTGATGAACGTACAGGTTCCAAGATTACACTGTAACCGGGACAATCTGAAGACTGCAGGCAATGTCCCACGTGGGGCATGAACCTGATTCAGAGTGTGTGAAGACAGAGTCCAAGTTATGTTTAACAAACACTGCGCACAACTCAGCTGAGCTTCCTCCTTTCTCTAACCAATCCCGAATCCTACAGAAATGTGTCTAGAATAATAAATATCCAGCTCTTAAATCACAGTTCTGAGGGGAAAATAAAATAGTCTCAGATATGGTGGGGAGGGGAACTTTAAAAAAAAACCCACACCATATCAGAGCAATTAAAAATCCCCCACGTCATATCAGAGCAATTAAAAATCCCCCACATCGTATCAGAGCAATTAAAAATCCCCCATGTCATATCAGAGCAATTAAAAATCCCCCACATCATATCAGAGCAATTATGATGTATGGGCACAAAATGAAATGCAGCCAAATGGCAATAAACAAAGATGCAATAGCAAAAACAAAAGAGTAACAAAGAAGAACAAAGCTACTGCTGGGTGCCGTGGGTCACGCCTGTAATCCCAGCACTTTTGGAGGCTGAGGTGGGAGGATCTCTTAAGGCCAGGAGTTCAAGACCAGCCTAGGCAGCATGACAAGACCACCATCTCCACAAAACAATTTTTCTTTTTTTTGAGATGGAGTTTCACTCTTGTTGCCCAGACTGAAGTGCAATGGCGCGATCTCAGCTCACCACAAACTCCGCCTCCTGGGTTCAAGCAATTCTCCTGCCTCAGACTCCCGAGTAGCTGGGATTACAGGCATGAACCACCGCACCTGGCTACTTTTGTATTTTTAGTAGCGATGGGGTTTCTCCATGTTGGTCAGGTTGGTCTCAAACTCCCGACCTCAGGTGATCCATCTCCCTCGGCCTCCCAAAGTGCTGGGATTACAGGCGTGAGCTACCACACCTGGTCCACAAAACAATTTTTCAAAAAATATTTAAGAAAACAAAGAAACTTCAAGTGGAGAGAAGGAAGGAAAGGAAGGAAGGAAGGAAGGAAGGAAGGAAGG
>NW_026652603.1:21522-27413 GCF_009828535.3 Hylobates moloch
AGGAAGGAAGGAAGGAAGGAAGGAAGGAAGGAAGGAAGGGAGCTGTGTAAGAGAAAAAATTTGGCTGGGCACGGTGGCTCACACCTGTAATCCCATCACTTTGGGAGGCTGAGGCGGGTGGATCACTTGAGGTCAGGAGTTTGAGACCAGCCTGACCAACATGGAGAAACCCCATCTCTACTGAAAATACATTAGCGGGGCATGGTGGTGCATGCCTGTAATCCCAGCTACTTGGGAGGCTGAGGCAGGAGAATTGCTTGAACCTGGGAGGTGGAGGTTAAGGTGAGCCAAGATCATACCATTGCACACCAGCCTGTGCAACAAGACTGAAATTCCATCAAAAAAAAAAAAAAGAAAGAAAAAAATCAACCTAGGAAGTTATACAAATCAAGGAACGAAGAGTTATTCCTCACAATTAATTCACAATACTAGAACAATGTAAGCTTACAAACTCAATGAAATAAGTACTCAATCAGGTTATGAATTTTTTTAATTTTTTTTTCTGGAGACAGAGTTTCACTCTTGTTGCCCAGGCTGGAGTGCAATGGCGAGATCTCGGCTCACTGCAACCTCTACCTCCCAGATTCAAGTGATTCTCGTGCCTCAGCCTCCCAAGTAGTTGGGATTACAGGTATTCGCCATCACACTTGGCTAATTTTTTTTTGCATTTTTAGTAGAGACGGGAGTTCACCATCTTGGTCAGGCTGGTCTTGAACTCCTGACCTTAGGTGATCCACCTACCTCGGCCTCCCAAAGTGCTGGGATTACAGGCGTGAGCCACCACACCTGGCCAGGTTATGGTTTTGTTTGATTTGGTTTGGTTTTTTGAGAGGCGATCTCGCTCTGTCACTCAGGCTGGAGTGCAGTGGCACCATCTCAGCTCACTGCAACCTCCGCCTCCTGGGTTCAAGCGATTCTCCCACCTCAGCCTTCCAAGTAGCTGGGATTACAGGCGCGCACCACCGTGCCCGACTAAATTTTATATTTTAGTAGAGACAGGGTTTCACCATGTTGCCTAGGCTGGTCTGGAACTCCTGACCTCAAGTGATCCACCTGCCTCTGCCTCCCAAAGTGCTGGGATTACAGGCATGAGCCACCTCACCTGGCCTGTTTTGTTTTGTTTTTGTTTTTTTGGAGATAGGGTCTCCCTCTGTCGCCCAGGCTGGAATGCAGTGGTGTGATCTCGGCTCACTGCAACCTCTGCCTTCTAGGTTCAAGCGATTCTCCTGCCTCAGCCTCCCAAGTAGCTGGGACTACAGGCGAGCACCACCACGCCTGGCTAATTTTTTGTATTTTAGTAGAGACGAGGTTTCGCCATGTTGCCCAGGGTGGTCTCGAACTCCTGAGCTCAGGCGATCCACCCGCCTCGGCCTCCCGAAGTGCTGGGATTGCAGGCGTGAGCCACTGCCCGGCCCGCAGTCAGGTTATTAAGCAACATAAAGAGATGGAAAGAAAGACCACGGCCCTGGGGAACAAACAGAAAAGATCATTCCAGAACAAATAAATTCAAGATGGCGAGAACAAAGACACAAATGAAAACAATTACTGGTTTAAGAAAATCAGAAGGAAATGGCAATAAAAAGGGAAGAAGCCTAGGCAAAATGGCAAAACCCCGTCTCTACAAAAAATACAAAAATTAGCCGGGTGTGGTGGCAGGCGCCTGTAGTCCCAGCGACTGGGGAGGTGGAGATGGGAGGATTGCTTGAGGCTGCAGTGAGCCAAGACTGCACCACTGCACTCCAGCCTGGCCGACAGAGTGAGACCCTGTCTCAAAAAAAAAGAAAGAAAGAAAAAAGGATTATGGCAAAGAAAAACTAACAAATATAGAAGACAAAGATGGCTCAACATAACAATATTTGGTGTCCTGAAGAAAAGGAAGTATCAAATGGAACAGGAAACATATTCAGAGATATAAGGAAATTTCCTTTATATGGAAAGAATAAAGTCTGCAGGTTGAAAGCTATAAAATGCTCATTAGAAAGTCAGAATCTTTAGAAAAGCTACTGAGCATAAAGGTGAAGATGAGGATTCTTTCTTTATTTTATTTATTTATTTATTTTGAGACAGAGTCTCGCTCTGTCGCCCAGGCTGCAATGCACTGGCACAATCCCGGCTCACTGCAACCTCCTTTACCTCCCAGGTTCAAGCAATTCTCCTGTCTCAGCCTCCCAAGAAATCCCAGCACTTTGGGAGGCTGAGACGGGTGGGTCACCTGAGGTCAGGAGTTTGGGACCAGCATGCCCAGCTAATTTCTGTTTTGTTTTTTTGAGACAGAGTTTCACCCTTGTTGGCCAGGCTTGAGTGCAATGAGACGATCTTGGCTCACTGCAACCTCTGCCTCCTGGGTTCAAGCGATTCTCCTGTCTCAGCCTCCCGAGTAGCTGGGATTACAGGCATGCGCCACCACGCCCGGTTAATTTTGTATCTTTAGTAGAGATAGGGTTTCTCCATGTTGGTCAGGCTGGTTTCGAACTCACGACCTCAAGTGATCCGCCCGCCTTGGCCTCCCTAAGTGCTGGGATTACAGGTGTGAGCCACCATGCCCAGCCCCTAAATTTTGTATTTTTAGTAGAGACGGGGTTTCACCATATTGTTCAAGGTGGTCTCAAACTCCTGACCTCAGGTAACCCACCTGTCTCGGCCTCCCAAAGTGCTGGGAATACAGGCGTGAGCCACCACGCCCAGCCAAAGGTGAGGATTCCTGAAGCAGAGAACATCAAGCTGGGCTCAGATTTCTTGACAGACAAGTTACCATTGAATGTCAAAGGGCAATGAAGCACAAGAGTCAAGAAAATAAATTATTACCTCAAAAATATATTTATCCAAAGTATATTCTACTTTTTTGCGGGGGAGGGCCGGGGGATGGAGTCTCGCTCTGTCGCCCAGGCTGGAGTGCAGTGGCACTATCTTGGCTCACTGCAGACTCTGCCTCCCGGGTTCAAGTGATTCTCCTGCCTCAGCCTCCCAAGTAGCTGGGACTGCAGGTGCGTGCCACCACACCCAGCTATTTTTTGTATTTTTAGTAGAGACGGGGTTTCACCATGTTAGCCAGGATGGTCTCGATCTCCTTGACCTCGTGATCTACCCGCCTCGGCCTCCCACAGTGCTGGGATTACAGGCGTGAGCCACCGAGCCCCGCCTTTATTTTGCTTTTTAATAGACATGAGGTCGGCCGGGCACGGTGGCTCACGTCTGTAATCCCAGCACTTTGGGAGGCCGAAGCGGGTGGATCACCTGAGGTCAGGAGTTTGAGACCAGCCTGACCAACATGAAGAAATCCCGTCTCTACTAAAAACACAAAATTAGCCAGGTGTGGTAGTGCATGCCTGTAATCCCAGCCACTCAGGAGGCTGAGGCAGGAGAATCGCTTGCACCCAGGAGGCGGAGGTTGCAGTGAGCAAAGATCGTGCTACTAGGCCGGGCGCGGTGGCTCACGCTTGTAATCCCAGCATTTTGGGAGGCCGAGGCGGGCGGATCACGAGGTCAGGAGATCAAGACCACGGGGGGGGGGGGGGGTGAAACCCCGTCTCTACTAAAAATACAAAAAAATTAGCCGGGCGTGGTGGCGGGCGCCTGTAGTCCCAGCTACTCGGAGAGGCTGAGGCAGGAGAATGGCGTGAACCCGGGAGGCGGAGCTTGCAGTGAGCCGAGATTGCGCCACTGCACTCCAGCCTGGGCGACAGAGCGAGACTCTGTCTCAAAAAAAAAAAAAAAAAAAAGATCGTGCTATTGCACTCCAGCCTGGGCAACAAGAGTGAAACTCCATCTCAAAAAAAAAAAAAAATAGACATGAGGTCTCAACATGTTGCCCAGGCTGGTCCTGAACTGCAGAGCTCAAGGAATCTTCCTGCCTTGGCATGCTAACGTGTTGGGATTACAGGCGTGAGCCACCATACCTGGCCCCAATGTCCTTTGTTTAAAGATGGAGAGGGGGCAAATGGGGAATACTGAGTCTTTGAAGAGAATGAGCCATTTCCAGTTATCACCATGATTACCTTTTAATTTATCTTTAATGTTTTCTGATAAATGTTTTGTAAGCTGAGGCATTTCTTCTGGAGAATATTCAGCATTTGCCAGTTCCTCCTTGAGCACAGCATGGATACAGTCTTTAACCACAGAGGGCCTGAACCTGAATGGAACAATTTGTGAACATCTAGTCGGTGACTGCACAACCGCAGCTTACCTTCATACCGCAACTTCTCCCATCTTTTTGTCATTAGTACCGCTTAATCCTTCTTTTTCATATTTTTTATTATAAAATATAAACAAATTACGACAAATCATAGGCCACATGTATATCTTCAACCTGGACCCGCACTGAACTTCAACACATTCCAACCCATGATCTATATGGATGCTTATTAGGCAACTCAGTACATCCAGTACTGAGCTCCTCATACTCCCTCTCCCCCAAAACAAAATGTATGTTTGTTGTTAATTTTGTTCTGCATGCTTTCACAAAATAAAATAAATAAAAATACAGCTGAATGGCATTCTGGACATTCAGAACCTTTTACCAAGATAACTGAGCTTATCTTTCTCTGTGTTCATTCTACCCAAGGGAAAAATCCTGTATGAAATTTGTGTCACTTTTTCTGTGAGAATAAAAATAAACAAATAAATTTGTATCACATTTATTTATATATTATAAATTATTATGATCAAAATTCCTGTTTTCCATATTTGCCAAGCATAAGATTCAGCAATCCGGTTTCAAACAACAGAAAAGACTAGGACATTTTTTTCAATCTGTGTGTGTGTGTGTGTGTAAAGTTAGTGATCTTACAAACCTTGTGTGTGTTTGTGTGTGTGTGTGTGTGAAGTTAGTGATCTTACAAACCTTGTGTGTGTTTGTGTGTGTGTGTGTGTGTGAAGTTAGTGATCTTACAAACCTAGCTGAGTACCCTCTGCTCTAGCCCGTGAGCCTTAATCCCGGCAAGGGCTCGGTGCGGTGGTCTAAGGGCCTCCGGATCCCACCTGGGTAGGACTTTGCACACATGCAGCTCCCGCGCCGGGAGTGAGCCCATCCTGGCACCCGTGTGCACACGGTTACCCTCGAATCACGGCTGAACGGCATCCGACTCGAGTGGCTTCCTGCCTCTATTCTACCCATCTCCTTACTCAGGACGCCATCGCGGGTTTCCCAGGGCCAACCATTCCCGCGGCGCCAGCCTAAGACGCGCCCGGCGCCCAAACACTGAGGAAGCGGGTGGGGTCCCCCGCGGCCCCTGCAGCGGGAGGCGCGTCCGGACGTCAGAGCAGGGCCGCCCTCCCGCCCCGCGGCCTCCCGCCTCCCGCCCCGCGGACCCCGCGCGTCCCCCGCGCTCCTTCCGTGGCCCAGGTCCCAGGCGAGCTCCGCCCCTCAGACCAGCGCGCTGGAAGTCGCCGCGCCACGCCCCGTCCTCTACCCGCCTCTGCTGGAAAACAGGCCGCAGAATATAGGTGTTCTCGGGTTCCCCTGAGTTCTTCTCAGACTCAGGCACCCCGTCGCCCACCGAGGACACTCCGATGGACGTGGCCATGGCCGGGGCTTCTCGGTCCGGGCGTAGCTCGCGACGAAGGCCCAGCGGGTTGCGGTCGCGGCCGGCAGCTGGGAAAGCGTCTCCGGGGCAACAGGGCCGCTCTCCCGCCTCCTGAAGCCCGCGAGCGCCCCGCACAGCCCTCCCTGCCCGCGCCTGCGCACCGGCTGCCGGGCGGGAACTGGTCGCGTCCGGACCCGCGACGGCTTCCACCCGCCTTAGCCAGTGCCAGCCGCAGCGCAGTCGGAGGAAACAGACGCAGGGCCTGAGGCTCACGGACTTGAGGTATTGGGCTGGTGCAGAAGTAACTGCGGCGGCCGGGTGCGCGGGCTCACGCCTGTAACCCCAGCACTTTGGGAGGCCGAGGCGGGC
>NW_026652603.1:32354-33226 GCF_009828535.3 Hylobates moloch
CGCTCTGACCCCCAGCCTGGAGTGCAGTGGCATGATCTCGGCTCACTGCAACCTCCGCCTCTCGGGTTCAAGCAATTCTCCTGCCTCAGCCTCCCGAGTAGCTGGGATTACAGGTGCACACCACCACACCTGGCTAATTTTTGTATTTTTTATAGAGACGGGGTTTCACCATTTGGCCAGGCTGGTCTTGAACTTCTGACCTCACAATCTGCCTGCCTCGGACTCCTGAAGTGCTGGGATTACAGGCGTGAGCCACCGCACCTGGCCTTTTTTTTTTTTTTTTTTTTTTTTCGAGACAGAGTCTCTGTCCCCCAGGCTGGAGTGCAGTGGTGCAATCTCGGCTCACTGCAACCTCTGTCTCCTGGTTTCAAGCAATTCTCCTGCTTCAGCCTCCAAATAGCTGGGATTACCGATGTGCACCACCACGCCCGTATAATTTTTGTAGAGCTGAAGTTTCACTATGTTGGCCAGGCTGGTCTCAAACTCCTGACCTCTGGTGATCCACCCACCGTGGCCTCCCAAAGTGCTGAGATTACAGGTGTGAGCCACCGCGCCCGGCCAGAGCCTGGGGTTCTCAAACTCGTTTCTGGGGCCCGCCTACCACTTTTCTTGCCAGTGCCCATCTTCCAGGTTCTTCCCAGGCTGCTTCTGCCTGCCTTGTCCTCTTCCTGCCCATCATACCACACTCTCCCACCAGCATCTTCTTCATTCCACTCTGACTCTTCTCACCACCCAGCCTGACCTGACTGAAAACCCCACAGTGGGAGAGCAGGAGGCCCCTGCTTCTAGGTGCCGTGTGAGAAGCAGCTGTCAGGTCGGGTTGGGTGGCTCATGCCTGTAATCCCAGCACTTTAGGAGGACGAGGTGGGCGG
>NW_026652604.1:0-32988 GCF_009828535.3 Hylobates moloch
ATTCCATTCCATTCCGTTCCATTGCTCTCCATTCCATTCCATTCCATTCCATTCCATTCCATTCCATTCCATTCCATACCATTCCATTCCATTCCATTCCATTCCATTCCATTCCATTCCATTCCATTCCTTTCCGTTCCTTTCTGATCCATTCCATTCCATTCAATTTCTTTCCATTCTGTTCTATTACATTCCGTTCTGTTCCATTCCATTGCATTCCATTCCATTCCATCCCATTCCTTTCTTTTCCATTCCCTTCCATTCTATTCCATTCCATTTCATTCCTTTCCATTCTATTCCATTCCACACTATTCTATTATATTCCTTTCCTTCAACAGGTTCTCAATCTGTCACCCTGGATGGATTGCAGTGGCACAGTATCAGCTCACACTTTATTTCACCGTTCCATTCCATTGCATTCCATTACATTCCATACCATTCCACACTATTGTATTCTATTCCTTCCTTTCAACAAGTTCTCAATCTGTCACCCTGGCTAGATTGCAGTGGCACAATATCAGCTCACATTTTATTTCACTGTTCCATTCCATTCCATTCAAATCCATTCCATTCCATTCCACTCCATTCCATTGCATACCGTTCCATTCCGTTCCATTCCATTCCATTCCATTCCACTCCATTCCATTGCATTCCATTCCATTCCGTTCTGTTGCACTCCATTCCATTCCATTCAATTTCATTCCTTTCCTTTTCATTACGTTCCATTGCACTCCACTCCATGCCATTCCATGCAATTCCATTCAATTCCAATCCATTCCATTCCGTTCCATTCCATTCCATTCCACACTATTCTATTCTATTCCTTTCTTTAAACAACTTCTCAACTGTCACCCTGGCTGGAATGCAGTGTCGCAATGTCGGCTCACATTTTATTTCACCATTCCATTCCATTCCATTCCATTCCATTCCATTCCATTCCATTCCATTCCATTCCATTCCATTCCACTCCATTCCATTCCACTGCATTCCATTCCATTTTCTTCCATTCCATTCCATTCCATTCCTCAGCATCTTATTCTATTCCTTTCTTTCAACAAGTTCTCAGTCTGTCACCCAGGCTGGATTGCAGTGGCACAATGTTGGCTCACATTTTATTTCACCGGTCCATTCCATTCCATTCCGTTCCATTCCATTCCATTCTGTTCCTTTCTGTTGCTTTCCTTTCCATTCCATTTCATTCCATTCCATTCCATTCAATTCCATTCTGTTCCATTACACTCCATTCCATTCCATTCTACTACACTCCACTCCACTCCAATCCACTCTACTGCACTCCATTTTGTTCGATTCCATTCCCTTCCATTCCACACTATTCTATTGTATTCCTTTCTTTCAAAAATTTCTCAGTCTGTCTCCGTGGCTGGATTGCAGTGGCACAATGTCAGCTCACATTTCATTTCACCATTCCATTCCATTCCATTCCATTCCATTCCATTCCATTCCATTCCATTCCATTCCATTCCATTCCATTCCATTCCATTCCATTCCATTCCATTGCGTCCCGTTCCATTCCATTCCATTCCGTTCCGTTCCGTGCCATTCCATTCCATTCCATTCCATTCCTTTCCATTCCATTTCATTCCGTTAAATTTCATTCCGTTCCATTGCACTCCAATCCTTTCCATTCCATTCCATTCCATTTCATTCCATTCCATTCCATTCCATTCCATTGCATTCCATTCCATTCCATTGCATTCCATTCCATTCCATTCCACACTATTCTATTCTATTCCTTTCTGTCAACAGGTTCTCAATCTGTCACCTCGGCTGGATTGCAGTGGCACAGTGTCAGCCCACATTTCATTTCACCATTCCATTCCACTCCATAACATTCCATTCCATTCCATTCCGTTCAATTCCATTCCCTTCCATTCCATTCCATTCCATTCCATTGCATTCCTTTCCATTCCATTCCACACTATTCTATTCTATTCCTTTCTGTCAACAGGTTCTCAGTCTGTCACCTCGGCTGGATTGCAGTCGCACAGTGTCAGCCCACATTTCATTTCACCATTCCATTCCATTCCACTCCATAACATTCCATTCCATTCCATTCCGTTTAATTCCATTCCATTCCATCCCATTGCATTCCATACCATTCCGTTCCATTCCATTCCATTACTTTCCGTTCCATTCCCTTCCATTCCATTCCTCACTTTTTTATTCTATTCTCTTCTTTCAACATGTACTCAATCTGTCACCCTGGATGGATTGCATTCGCACAATGTCAGCTCACATTTTATTTCACAGTTCCATTCCATTCCATTGCATTCCTTTCCAATCCATTCCATTCCATTCCTTTCCATTCTTTCCCATTCCATTCCATTTTAATCCATTCCCTTCCATTCCTTTCCATTCCATTCCATTCCTTCGCAACCAATACCGTTCCATTCCATTCCATTCCATTGCATTCCGTTCCTTTCCATTCCATGCCATACCTTTTTCCATTCCATTGCATTCCGTTCCTTTCCATTCCATGCCATACCTTTCCCTTCCATTCCATTCAATTCCATTCCATTCCAATCCATTCCATTCCATTCCACACTATTCTAATCTTTTCCTTTCTTTCAACAAGTTCTAGGTCTGGCACCCTGACTGGATTGCAGTGGCACCATGTCACCTCATATTTTATTTCACCGTTCCATTACATTCCATTCCATTCCATTCCATTCCGTTCCGTTCCGTTCCATTCCATTCCATTCCATTCCATTCCATTCCATTCCATTCCATTCCACTCCGTTCCATTGCACTCCATTCCATTCCATTCCATTCCATTCTATTCCATTCTATTCCATTCCACTCCATTCCAATCCACACAATTCTATTATATTCCTTTCTTTCAACAAGTTCTGAATCAGTCACCGTGGATGGATTGCAGTGGCACAATGTCTGCTTATATTTTATTTCAAATTTCCATTCCATTCCATTTCGTTCCATTCCATTTTTTTCCATTTCGTTCCATTCCGTTCCAATTTGTTCCATAGCACTACATTCCATTCCATTCCATTCCATTCCATTCCATTCCATTCCATTCCATCCCATCCCATTTCATTCCATTCCATTCCACACTATTCTATTCTTGTCCTTTCTTTCAACAATTTCTCAATATGTCACCCTGGCTGGATTGCAGTGGCACAAAGTTAGCTCACATTTTATTTCCCCATTCCATTCCATTCCATTCCACTCCATTCTATTCCATTCCATTCCATTCCCTTCCCTTCCTTTCCCTTCCCTTCCCTTCCATTCCATTCCATTCCATTCCATTCCATTGCTTTTCATTCCTTTCCATTCCATTTCATTCCATTATGTTCCATTGAGTTTTGTTGCACTCCATTCCATTCCATTTCATTCCATTCCACACAATTCTATTCTCTTTCTTTGTTTCAACAGTTTCTCAATCTGTCACCCTAACTGGATTGCAGTGGCACAATGTTAGCTCACATTTTATTTCAGTGTTCCATTCCATTCCATTCCATTCCACAGCATTGCATTTCACACTATTCTATAAAATTCCTTTCTTTCAACAGGTTCTCAATATGTAACCCTGGATGGATTGCAGTGGCACAGTGTCAGCTCACATTTTATTTCACTGTTCCTTTCCATTCCATTCCATTCCATTCCATTCCATTCCATTTAATGCCATTCCATTCCATTCCATTCCATTCCTTTCCATTCGATTCCATTCTGTTCCACTGCATTTCATTCCATTTTATTCTATTGTGTTCCATTCCATTCCGTTCCATTCCATTCCATTCCATTCTATTCCATTCCACAGTTTTCTGTTCTATTCCTTTCTTTCAAAATGTTCTCAATTTTTAACAATGGCTGGATTGCAGTGGCACAATGTCAACTTACATTTCCTTCACCATTCCATTACATAACATTCCATTCCACTCCATTCCATTGCGTTCCATTCCATTTCATTCATTCCATTCCACTACATTTCATTATATTCTGTTCCATTCCAATCAATTGCAGTCCATTCCATTCCATTCCATTCCATTCCATTCCAGTCCATTCCATTCCATTCCATTCCATTCCATACTACACTATTCTAATATATTCCTTTCTTTCAACAAGCTCTCAATCTGTCACCCTGGTTGTATTACAGTGTCCTATTATCAGGTCACATTTAATTTCACCGTTCCATTCCATTCCATTCCATTCCATTCCAATCAATTCTGATCCATTCCGTTCCATTGCACTCCACTCCCTTCCATTACACTGCACTCCATTCCATTCCATTCCATTGCATTCCATTCCATTCCAAACTTTTCTATTCTATATCTTTCTTTCAACAAGTTCACAATCTGTCACCGTTGCTGGATTGCAGTGGCACAATGTCCGCTCAAATTTCACTTCACCGTTCCATTCCATTCCATTCCGTTCCATTCCATTCCATTATTTCATTACTTTCCATTCCTTTTGATTGCACTCCATTCCATTTCATTCCATTCCTTTCCATTCCATTCCACACTTTTCTATTCTATTCTTTCCTTTCACCAAGTTCTGAAACTGTCACCCTGGCTCGATTGCAGTGGCACAATGTCAGCTCACATTTTGTTTCACCATTCCATTCCATTCCATTCCATTCCATTCCATTCATTATATTCAGTATCATTCCATTCAGTTCCATTCTGTTCCATTGCACTCCATTCCATTCCATTCCATTGCATTCCATTCCATTCCATTCCATTCCATTCCATTCCGTTCTATTCCATTCCATTCCATTCCATTCCTTTCCATTCTATTCAATTGCATTGCACTCCATTCCATTAAATTCCATTCCATTCCATTCCACTCCATTGCAGTCCATTCCACACTCTTCTATTCTATTCCTTTCTTTCAACATCTTCTCAATTTTTCACACTGGCTCTATTGAAGTGGCACAATGTCAGCTCACATTTTATTTCACCTTTCCATTCAATTCCATTCCTTTCCATTAAATTCCATTCCATTTCATTCCATTTCGTTCCATTCCGTTCCATTCCATTCCATTCCTTTCCATTCCATTCCATTCCACACTATTCTATTATATTCCTTTCTTTTAACAAGTTATCAATCCGTCAGACTTGCTGGATTATAGTGGCACTATGCTAGCTCACATTTTATTTCAACATTCCATTCCATTCCATTCCATTTCATTCCCTTCCGTTCCATTCTATTCCGTTGCACTCCATTCCATTCCATTCCACACTATTCTATTCTATTATTTTATTTGAACAAGTTCTCACTCCATCACACCTGCTGGATTGCAGTGGCACAAGTTCAGCTCACATTTTATTTCACCATTCCATTCCATTCCATTCCATTCCATTCCATTCCATTCCATTCCATTCCATTCCATTCCATTCCATTCCATTCTTTCCATTCCTTTCCATTCCACACTATTCTAATCTATTCCTTTCTTACAATAAGCTCTCAATCTGTCACCCTGAATAAATTGCGGTGGTACAATATCACTTCACATTTTATTTCACCGATCCATTACATTTTATTCCATTCCATTCCATTCCATTCCATTGCATTCCATTGCACTCCACTCCATTCCATTCCATTGCACACTATTCTATTGTATTCTTTTCTTTCAACAAGTTCTCAATCTGTCACGCTGGCTGGATTGCAGTGGCACAATGTCAGCTCACATTTTATTACATCCTTCTATGCCATTCCAATCCATTCCATTCCGTTCCATTCCAATCAATTCCATTCCATTCAATTCCGTTCCATTTCACTCCATTTCATTCCATTCCAGTCCATTACGTTACCTTCCATTTCATTTCATTCCATTCCATTCCGTTACCTTCCATTTCATTCCATTCCATTCCATTCCATTCCATTCCATTCCATTCCATTCCATTCCATTTTGCACTCTTCTCTTCTATTCCTTTCTTTCAAAAAGTTCTCAATATATCACGCTGGCTAAATTGCAGTGGTACAATGTCAGCTCACATTTTATTTCACGTTGCCATTCCACACCATTCCATTCCATTCATCACTATTCTATTCTATTCCTTCCTTCCAACAATTTCTCCATCTGACACACTGGTTGGATTGCTGTGGCACAATGTCAGCTCACTTTTTATTTCACCGTTCAATTCCCTTCTATTCCATTCCATTCCATTGCCTTCCCTTCCATTCAATTCCATTTCGTTCCATTCCGATCCATTCCGTTCCATTGCACTCCATTCCATTCCATTCCATTCCATTCCATTCTATTAAATTCCATTCCATTCCTTTCCATTCCTTTCCATTCCATTAAATTCCATTCCATTCCATTCCAATTCATTCCATTCCATCCCAATCCATTCCGTTCTATTCCCTTCCATTCCATTCCTTTTCGTTCCATTCCGTTCCATTACACTCCATTCCATTGCATTCCACTCCTCTCCACTTCACTCCATGCCACTGCAATCCATTCCATTCCCTTCAGTTCCTTCCGTTCCACACTATTCTAATCTATTCCTTTCTTTCAAAAATTTCTCAATCTGTCACAATGGCTGGATTGCAGTGGCACAATGTCAGCTCACATTTTATTTCACTGTTCCATTCCATTGCATTTCATGTCATTCCATTCCATTCCATTCCATTCCATTCCATTCCATTCCATTCCATTCCGTTCCGTTCCGTTCCATTCCATTCCGTTCCATTCTATTTCATTGCACTCCATTCCATTCCATTCCATTTCATTCCATTCTGTTCCTACCTTTTCTGTTCCATTCGGGTCCATTCAATTCCATTCCATTCCATTCAATTGCATTCCACACTCTTCTATTCTATTCCTTTCAATCAAGAAGTTCTCAATCTGTCACCCTGGTTGGATTGCAGTGGCACAATGTCAGCTCATATTTTATTTCACCATTCCACTCCATTCCATTCCATTCCATACCATTCCATTCCATTCCATTCCATTCCATTCCATTCCATTCCATTCCATTCCATTCCATTCCGTTCCACTTCATTCCATTCCGTTCCCTTCCGTTCCATTACACTCCATTCTATTCCATTGAATTCCATTGAATTGCATTCCGTTCCATTCCATTCCATTGCACTCCATTCCATTCCATTCCATTCCATTCCATTCCAATCCCTTCCGTTCCATTCTCTTTCATTGCACTCCATTCCATTTCATTCCATTCCATTGCAGTCCATTCCACACTCTTCTGTTCTATTCCTTTCTTTCAACATCTTCTCAATTTTTCACACTGGCTCTATTGCAGTGGCACTGTGTCAGCTCACATTTTATTTCACCTTTCCATTCCATTCCATTCCATTCCATTAAATTCCATTCAATTTCATTCCATTTCGTTCCATTCCGTTCCATTCCATCCCATTCCACACAATTCTATTCTGTTCCTTTCTTTCAACAAGTTCTCAATCTGTCACCTTTGTTGGATTTCACTGCCACATTGTCAGCTCACATTTTATTTCTCCGTTCCATTCCATTCCAATCCATTCCATTCCATTTCATTCCATTCCGTTCAATTCCGTTTTATTCCATTCCATTGCAATCCATTCCATTCCATTCCATTCCATTTCTTTCCATTCCATTTCATTCCATTCCGTTCCATTGCAATATATTCAATTCCGTTCCATTGCAATACATTCAATTCCGTTCCATTCCATTCCATTCCAACCCATTCCATTCCACACTATTCTATTCTATTCCTTTCTTTCAACAAGTTCTCAATCTACAACCCTTGCTGTATGGCAATTTCAGAAAGTTAGCTCACATTTTATTTCACCATTCCTTTCCATTCCATTCCATTCCATTCCATTCCATTCCATTCCATTCCGTTCCGTTCTGTTCCGTTCCATTCCATTCCGTTTCGTTCCATTCCCTTCCGTTCTGTTACATTCCCCTCCATTCCATTACATCCCATTTCATTCCCTTCCCTTCCATTCCATTCCATTCTGCACTTTTCTATTCTATTCCTTTCCTTCAAAAAGTTCTGAATCTGTCACCCTGGCTGGATAGCACTGGCCCAAAGTCCGTTCACATTTTATTTGACTGTGGCATTCCATTCTATTCCCTTCCATTCCATTCCCTTCTGTTCCTTTCTGCTCTGTTCCATTCCGTTCCTTTCCATTCCATTCCATTCCATTCCATACCATACTATTCTATTCTCTTCCTTTCTTTCAACAAGTTCTCAATGTGTCACCATTGCAGGATTGCAGTGGCACAATTTCAGTTCACATTTTATTTCACTGTTTTATTCCATTCCATTCCATTCCATTCCATTCCATTCCATTCCATTCCCTTCCATTCCATTCCAGAGTTCCATTGAGTTCCATTCCGTTCCATTGCATTCCATTCCCTTCCATTCTATGCCATTCCATTTGAATGCATTCCATTCCATTGCATTCCATTCCTTTCCATTCCATTCCAGTCCTTTCCACACTATTCTATTCCGTTCTTTCAACAAGTTTTCAATCTGTCACCCTGGCTGGATTGCAATGACACTATGTCAGCTCACATTTTATTTCACCATTGCATTCCAATCAACTCCATTTCATTCCATTCTATTCCATTCCATTCCATTCCATTCCATTCCATTCCATTCCATTCCATTCCATTCATTTTGCACTCTTCTCTTCTATTCCTTTCTTTCAACAAGTTCTCAATATGTCACCCTGGCTGGATTGCAGTGGTACAATGTCAGCTCACATTTTATTTAACGTTTCCATTCCATGCCATTCCATTCCATTCATCACTATTCTATTCTATTCCTTCCTTCCAACAATTTCTCAATCTGACACCCTGGTTGGATTGCTGTGGCACAATGTCAGCTCACTTTTTATTTCACCGTTCAATTCCATTCTATTCCATTCCATTCCATTGCATTCCCTTCCATTCAATTCCATTTCGTTCCATTCCGATCCATTCCATTCCATTGCAGTCCATTCCATTCCATTCCATTCCGTTCCATTCCATTCCATTCCATTCCATTCCATTCCATTCCATTCCATTCCAATTCATTCCATTCCATTCCAATCCGTTCCGTTCTGTTCCCTTCCATTCCATTCCATTTCCCTCCATTCTGTTCCATTCATTTCCATTACACTCCATTCCATTCCATTCCACTCCTCTCCACTTCACTCCACGCCACTGCAATCCATTCTATTCCCTTCAGTTCCTTCCATTCCACACTATTCTAATCTATTCCTTTCTTTCAAAAAGTTATCAATCTGTCACAATGGCTGGATTCCAGTGGCACACTGTCAGCTCACATTTTATTTCACTGTTCCATTCCATTGCATTCCATTTCATTCCATTCCATTCCATTCCATTGCATTCCGTTTCATTCCATTCCATTCCATTCCATTCCATTCCATTCCATTCCATTGCACTCCATTCCATTCCATTCCATTCCATTGCACTCCATTCCATTCCATTCCATTCCATTGCACTCCATTCCATTCCATTGCACTCCATTCAATTCCATTCCATTCCATTCCATTCCATTCCATTCCATTCCATTCCATTCCATTCCGTTTCATTGCACTCTGTTCCATTTCGTTCCATTCCATTCCATTCTGTTCCTATCTTTTCCGTTCCATTCGGGTCCATTACATTCCTTTCCATCCCGTTCAATTCCATTCCACACTCTTCTATTCTATTCCTTTCAATCAAGAAGTTCTCAATCTGTCACCCTGGTTGGATTGCAGTGGCACAATGTCAGCTCACATTTTATTTCACCGTTCCATTCCATTCCATTCAATTCCATTCCATTCCATTCCATTCTATTCCATTCAATTCCATTCAATTCCATTCCATTCCATTCCATTCCACTGCATTCCATTCCGTTCCATTCCCTTCCATTACACTCCGTTCCCTTCCATTCCATTCCATTGAATTCCATTCTGTTCCATTCCATTCCATTGCACTCCATTCCATTCCATTCCATTCCATTCCATTCCATTGCACTCCATTCCATTCCATTCCATTCCATTCCATTCCATTCCATTCCATTCCGTTCCATTGCACTCCATTCCATTTCATTGGATTCTATTCCATTCTGTTCCTATCTTTTCCGTTCCATTCGGGTCCATTCCCGTCCAGTCCATTCCATTCCATTCCATTCCGTTCCATTGCTCTGCATTCCATTCCATTCCATTCCATTCCATTCCATTCCATTCCTTTCCATACCATTCCATTCCATTCCATTCCATTCCGTTCCTTTCCATTCCTTTCCGTTCCGTTCCGTTCCTTTCTGATCCATTGCATTCCATTCAATTTCTTTCCATTCTGTTCTATTACATTCCGTTCTGTTCCATTCCATTGCATTCCATTCCATTCCATCCCATTCCTTTCTTTTCCATTCCCTTCCATTCTATTCCATTCCATTTCATTCCTTTCCATTCTATTCCATTCCACCCTATTCTATTATATTCCTTTCCTTCAACAGGTTCTCAATCTGTCACCCTGGATGGATTGCAGTGGCACAGTATCAGCTCACACTTTATTTCACCGTTCCATTCCATTGCATTCCATTACATTCCATACCATTCCACACTATTGTATTCTATTCCTTCCTTTCAACAAGTTCTCAATCTGTCACCCTGGCTAGATTTCAGTGGCACAATATCAGCTCACATTTTATTTCACTGTTCCATTCCATTCCATTCAAATCCATTCCATTCCATTCCACTCCATTCCATTGCATTCCGTTCCATTCCGTTCCATTCCATTCCGATTCGTTCCATTCCATTCCATTCCGTTCTGTTGCACTCCATTCCATTCCATTCCATTCCATTCCATTCCATTCAATTTCATTCCTTTCCTTTTCATTACGTTCCATTGCACTCCACTCCATGCCATTCCATGCAATTCCATTCGATTCCAATCCATTCCATTCCGTTCCATTCCATTCCATTCCACACTATTCTATTCTATTCCTTTCTTTAAACAACTTCTCAACTGTCACCCTGGCTGGAATGCAGTGTCGCAATGTCGGCTCAGATTTTATTTCACCATTCCATTCCATTCCATTCCTTTCCACTCCATTCCATTCCACTGCATTCCATTTCATTTTCTTCCATTCCATTCCATTCCATTCTTCAGCATCTTATTCTATTCCTTTCTTTCAACAAGTTCTCAGTCTGTCACCCAGGCTGGATTGCAGTGGCACAATGTTGGCTCACATTTTATTTCACCGGTCCATTCCATTCCATTCCGTTCCATTCCATTCCATTCTGTTCCTTTCTGTTGCTTTCCTTTCCATTCCATTTCATTCCATTCCATTCCATTCCTTTCCATTCCATTCAATTCCATTCCGTTCCATTACACTCCATTCCATTCCATTCTACTACACTCCACTCCACTCCAATCCACTCTACTGCACTCCATTTTGTTCGATTCCATTCCCTTCCATTCCACACTATTCTATTGTATTCCTTTCTTTCAAAAATTTCTCAATCTGTCTCCGTGGCTGGATTGCAGTGGCACAATGTCAGCTCACATTTCATTTCACCATTCCATTCCATTCCATTCCATTCCATTCCATTCCATTCCATTCCCCTCCGTGCAACCCCACTCCAAACCACTGCCTTCCATTCCATTCCATTCCATTCCATTCCATTCCATTGCGTCCCGTTCCATTCCATTCCGTTCCGTTCCGTTCCGTTCCGTGCCATTCCATTCCATTCCATTCCATTCCATTCCATTCCATTCCTTTCCATTCCATTTCATTCCGTTAAATTTCATTCCGTTCCATTGCACTCCAATCCTTTCCATTCCATTCCATTCCATTTCATTCCATTCCATTCCATTGCATTCCATTCCATTCCATTGCATTCCATTGCATTCCATTCCACACTATTCTATTCTATTCCTTTCTGTCAATAGGTTCTCAGTCTGTCACCTTGGCTGGATTGCAGTCGTACAGTGTCAGCCCACATTTCATTTCACCATTCCATTCCATTCCACTCCATAACATTCCATTCCATTCCATTCCGTTTAATTCCATTCCATTCCATTCCATTCCATTAAATTCCACTCCACTCCACTACTTCCTTTCTTCTCCATTCTTCTCCACTACACTCTAGTGCATGTTTTTCCATTCGTTCCTTTCCTTTCCATTCCATTCCGTTCCATTCCATTCCATTCTTTCCCAGTTGATCCACTCCACTCCACTCCAGTCCATTGTTTTCCATTCCATTCAATTCAAATCCACTCTTCTGCACTCTACTCTCTGCACACCACTGCATTCCTTTCCTTCCCCTTTTCCTCCATTCCAATCCACTCCATTCAATTCCATTCCTTTGCATTCCATTCCATTTCATAACATTGCATTCCACTCTATTCCACTCAACTCCACTCCCTTCCTTTCTTCTCCATTCCACTCCACTGCACTCCACTGCACTTTTATCCATTCCATTCCATTCCATTCCATTCCATTGCATTCCATTCCATTCCATTCCATTCCATTCCATTCCATTCCATAGCATTGCATTCCATTCCATTCCATTCCATAGCATTGCATTCCATTCCATTCCATTCCATTCCATAGCATTGCATTCCATTCCATTCCATTCCATTCCATTCCATTCCATTCCATTCCATTCAATTCCAATGCACTAGTCTCCACTCCACTCTTCTCCACTCCATTACATTCCATTCCTTCCCATTCGCCTCCATTCCAGTTCACTTCATTCGATTCCGTTGCATTCCATTCCACTCAATTCCACTCCACTCTACTCCCTGCCTTTCTTCGCCATTCCACACCACTGCACTCCTCTGCATTTTTCCATTCCATTCCTTTCCATTCCATTGCACTATTTTCCACTAGAATCCACTCCACTCCACAGCAATTCATTCCATTCCATTCCATTCAAATCCAATCATCTCCACTCAACGGCTCTCCACTCTGCTGCAATCCATTCCTTCACTTTCCCCTCCATTCGAATCCACTCTATTGCATTCCATTCCCTTGCGTTCCATTACATTCCATTCCACTGCATTCCACTTCACTACGCTCCCTTCCTTTCTTCTCCATTCCAATCCCCTCATTCCACTGTACTTTATTCCATTCCATTCCATTCCATTCCATTCCATTCCATTCCATTCCTTTGCATTCCATTCCATTCCTTTCTATTCCATTTCTTTACATTCTAGTCCATTCTATTTCATTCCATTTCATTCCATTCCATTCCATTCCATTCCATTCTTTTCCTTTCCACTCCATTCCATTATATTCCATTCTATTCTATTCCCCTCCACGCAACTCCACTCCAGTCCACTGCATTCCATTCCACTGCATTCCCTTCCTTTGCACCTGTATCCAATCTACTCCCCTCCATTCCACTCCACTCCACTCCTCTCCTTTCCATTCTTTCCCATTCCACTCCACTCCAACACACTCCACTCCATTCCATTCATTTCCAATACAGTGCAATCCACTCCAATCCATTCCATTATATTTCTTTCCTTTTCATTCCGTTCCATTGTATTCCATTCCATTCCATTACTTTCCATTCAATTCCATTCTACTGCAATCCACTCCACTCAAATCCATGGGATTCCATTACATTCTATCCCATTCCAATGCATTCCATTCCATTCAATTCTACTCACCTCCACTACCTCCTTTCTTCTCCCTTCTTCTCCACTACACTGCAGTGCACGTTTTTCCATTCATTCCATTCCATTCCATTCTTTCCCATTTGATCCACTCCACTCCACTCCAATCCAATCCTTTCCATTCCATTCAATTCAAATCCACTCTTCTGCACTCTACTCTCTGCACACCACTGCATTCCTTTCCTTCCCCTTCGCCTCCATTCCATTCCTTCTATTCAATTCCATTCCTTTGCATTCCATTGCATTTCATAACATTGAATTCCACTCCATTCCACTCAACTCCACTCCCTTCCTTTCTTCTCCATTCTACTCCACTGTACTCCACTGCACTTTCCCCCTTCCATTCCATTCAATTCCATTGCATTCCATTACAATCCATTGCATTCAATTCAATTCCATTCCATTCCATTCCTTTCCACTCCATTCCATTCCATTCCATTTCATTCTATTCCGTTCCATTCTTTTAAACTGGAAACCACTCCATTCCAGACAAATCCATTCCATTCCCTTCCATTCAATTCAAATCCGTTTTTCTCCACTCCACTCCTCTCCACTCCTCTTCATTCCATTCCTTTCCATTCACCAGCATTCCTGTCTACTCCATTCCATTCCATTCCATTCCATTCCATTCCATTCCATTCCATTCCATTCCATTCCATTCCTTTCCATTCCATTGCATTCCATTCCATTCCTTTCCATTCCAATCTATTCCATTCCTTTCCTTTCCATTTCATTCCATTCCATTCCACTCAACTCCATTCCACTCCACTCCACTCCATTGCTTTCTTCTCCATTCCACTCCACTACATCCCACTGTACTTTTTAATTTTCATTTCATTCCATTCCATTCAATTCCGTTCCATTCCATTCCATTCCACTCCACTCCACTCCACTCCACTCCACTCCATTCCATTCCATTCCATTCCATTCCATTCCATTCCATTCCATTCCATTTCCCTCCACGCATCTCCACTCCAATTCACTGCATTCCATTCCACTCCATTTCATTCCATTCCATTCCATTCATTCCATCCCGTTTCATTCCATTCCATTCCATCCCATTTCATGCCATTCCATTCCCCTCCATGCAACTCCACTCCAATCCACTGCATTCCATTCCATTGCATTCCATTCCATTCCATTCCATTCTTTCCCACTTGAATCCACTCCACTCCACTCCAGTGCATTCCTTTCCATTCCATTCAATTCAAATCCATTCTTCTGCACTCTACTCTCTGTACACCACAGCATTCCTTTCCTTCCCCTTCGCTTCCATACCAATCCTTCCATTAAATTCCATTCCATTTCATTCCATTCCATTTCATAACATTGCATTCCACTGCATTCCACTCAACTCCACTCCCTTCCTTTCTTCTCCATTCCACTCCACTGCACTCCACTGCACTTTTTTCCATTGCATTCCATTCCATTCCATTTCATTTCATTCCATTGTATTCCACTCCAGTCCACTGCCTCCATTATTCTCCCTTCCACTCCTCTACATTCCACTCCACTTTTTTCCATTAATTCCATTCCATTCAATTCTATCCCACATGAATCCACTCCACTCCACTCCAATCCATTCCTTTCCATTCCATTCAATTTAAATCCACTCTTCTGCACTCTACTCTCTGCACACCACTGCATTCCATTCATCACTCCATTCAACTCTAGTCGACCCCATTCCTTTCTTCTCCATTCCACTCCACTATTCTCCACTGCACTTTTTTGTATTCATTCCATTCCATTCCATTCCATTCCATTGCATTCCATTCCCTTCCATTCAAATCCACTCTTCTGCACTTCACTCCTCTCCACACCTCTGCATTCCTTTCCTTCGCATTTGCCTCCATTCCAATCCAGTCCTTTCAACTGCATTCCATTGCATTCCATTCCATTTCATCCCATTCCATTCCACTCCATTCCACTCAACTCTACTCCCTTCCTTTCTTCTCCGTTACACTCCACTGCACTCCACTGCACTTTTTTCCATTCCATTCCATTCCATTCCATTCAATTCCATTCTATCCCATTGCATTCCATTTCATTCCTTTCTATGCCATTCCATTCCATTCCATTCCTTTCCGTTCAATTCCCTTCCATTCCATTCCAGTTCACTCCATTCCACTCGACCCCATTCCTTTCTTCTCCATTCTACTCCACTAGTCTCCACTGCACTTTTATATATTCATTTCATTCCATTCCATTCCATTCAATACAATTCAAATCCACTCTTCTGCACTCCACTCCTCTCCACACCACTGCCTTCCTTTCCTTCCCATTCGCCTCCTTTCCTATCCACTCCCTTCCTTTCCATTCCGTTCCATTCCATTCCATTGCATTCCATTCCATCTCATTCCATTCCAATACATTCCACTCAATTCAACTCCCTTCCTTTCTTCTCCGTGCCTCTCTATTGCACTCCACTGCACTTTTGTCCATTCCATTTCATTCCATTCCATTCCGTTCCTTTCCATTCCTTTCCGTTCCATTCCATTCCATTCCATTCCATTCCATTCCATTCCATTCCATTCCATTCCATTGCATTCCGTTCCATTCCATTACATAACATTCCATTCCATTCCGTTCCACTCCATTCCACTCCATTCGACTCCCTTCCTTTCTTTTCCATTCCATTCCACTGCACTCCACTGCACTTTGTTCCATTCCTTTACATTCCATTCCAATCCATTCATTCCATTCCGTTTCATTCCATTCCTTTCCATTCCATTCCATGCCATTCCATTCCATTCAATTCTCCTCCATGCAACTCCAGTCTAATCCACTGCATTCCATTCATTTCCATTCCATTCCATTCCATTCCAATCCAACTGAATCCAATCTACTCCCCTCCATTCCCCTCCACTCCACTCCAATCCGCTCCATTCCATTCCTTCCCATTCCACTACACTCCACCACACTCCCATCTATTCCATTCTTTTCCAATACACTGCACTGCACTCCTCTCCATTCCATTCCATCCCCTTGCTTTTCTTTTTTTTTTGGGACGGAGTCTCGCTCTGTCACCCAGGCTGGAGTGCAGTGGCGCAGTCTCGGCTCACTGCAAGCTCCACATCCCGGGTTCACGCCATTCTCCTGCCTCAGCCTCCCAATAGCTGGGACTACAGGTGCCCCCTACCATGCTCGACAATTTTATAGTATTTTGTATTTTTAGTAGAGACGGGGTTTCACCGCATTATCCAGGATGGTCTCGATCTCCTGACCTCGTGATCTACCCGCCTCGGACTCCCAAAGTGCTGGGATTACAGGCGTGAGCCACGGCGCCCTGCCCCTCCTTCCTTTTCATTCCCTTCCATTGTATTCCTTTCCATTCCATTCCATTACTTTCAATTCCATTCCATTCTACTCCAATCCACTGCAGTCCAATCCACTGCATTCCATTTCATTCCATCCCATTCCATTGCATTCCATTCCATTGAATTCAAATCCACCCTTCTCCTCTCCACTCGTCTCCACTCCACTGCATTCAATTCCTTCCCATTTGCCTCCATTGCTGTCCACTCCATTCCATTCCATTCCATAACAACCCATTCCATTCCGTTCCACTCCATTCCACTCCAATCCACTCCCTTCCTTTCTTCTCCATTCCACTCCACTACAATCCAGTACACTTTTTTCCATTCCATGCCATTCCATTCCTTTCCATTCAATTCATTTCCATTCCATTCCATTCCATTTCTTTCCATTCCATTCCATTCCATTCCATTCCATTCCATTCCATTCCATTCCAATCTTTTCCGCTACAATCCACTCCACTCCACACCAATCCATTTCATTCCTTTCCATTCCATTCTATTCCATTCAAATCCACACTTCTCCACTCCACTCCTCTCTACTCCACTGCATTCCATTCCCTCCCAATCGACTTCATTCCAATCCACTCCGTTCCATTCCATTCCATTCAGTTCCATTCCATTCCATTCAGTTCCATTCCGTTCCGTTCCGTTCCATTCCATTCCATTCCATTCCGTTCCATTCCATTCTTTTCCTCTAGAATCCACTACACTCCACTCTAATCCATTCCATTCCATTAAATTCCAATCAATTCAAATCCAGTCTTCTCCACTCCTCTCCACTCCACTGCATTCCATTCCTTCCCAATGGCCTGCATTCCAGTACACTCCATTCCATTCCATTTGATTCCACTCCATTCTATTCCATTCCACTGCATTCCACTCCACTCCACTCCACTCAGTTCCTTTCTTCTCCATTCCTCTCCAATGCACTCCACTGTATATTTTTCCATTCCATTCCATTCAATTCTATTAAATTCCATTCCATTCCATTCCATTCCCATCCATGCAACTCCACTCCAATCCATTGCATTCCATTCAATTCCATTCCTTTCCATTCCATTCCATTCCCACTGAATCCAATCTACTCCCCTCCATTCACCTCCACTCCACTCCAGTCCACTCCATTCCATTCCTTTCCATTCCACTACACTCCACCACACTCCTCTCTATTCCATTGATTTCCAATACACTGCACTGCACTCCTCTCCATTCCATTCCATCCCATGCCTTTTCATTCCATTCCATTATATTCCATTCCATTACTTTCAACTCCATTCCGTTCTACTCCAATCCACTCCAGTCCAATCCACTGCATTTTATTTCATTCAATCCCATTCCATTACATTCCATTCCATTGAATTCAAATCCACTCTTCTCCAATCCACTCATCTCCACTCCACTGCATTCCATTCCTTCCCATTCGCCTCCATTCCAGTCCACTCCATTCCATTACATAACATTCCATTCCATTCCATTCCACTCCATTCCACTCCAATCCACTCCCTTCCTTTCTTCTCCATTCCACTCCACTACAACCCACTGCACTTTTTTCCATTCCATACCATTCCATTCCTTTTCATATAATTCATTTCCATTCCATTCCATTCCATTCCATTCCATTCCATTCTTTTCCACTAGAATCCACTCCACTCCCCACCAATCCATTCCATTCCATTCCATTCAAATCCACACTTCTCCGCTACACTCCTCTCCACTCCACTGCATTGTATTCCTTCCCAATCGACTCCATTCCAGTCCACTCCATTCCATTCCATTCCATTCATTTCCATTCCTTCCATTCCCTAGATTTCCACTCCATTCCATTCCATTTTTTTCCACTAGAATCCAATCCTCTCCACTCCAATACATTCCTTTCCATTAAATTCCAATCTATTCATATAAACTTTTTTCCATTCCTCTCCACTCCACTGCATTCCATTCCTTCCCAATCGCCTACATTTCAGTCCACTCCATTCCATTCCATTCGAATCCACTCCATTCTATTCCTTTCCACTCCATTCCACTCCACTCCACTCAGTTACTTTCTTCTCCATTCCACTCCACTGCACTCCACTGTACATTTTTCCATTCCTTTCAATTCTATTAAATTCAATTCCTTTCTATTCCATTCCATTTCATTCCATGCCATTCCATTCAATTCTATTCTTTTCCACTAGAATCCACTCCATTCCACTCCAATCCATAACAATCCATTTCATTAAATTCAAATCCACTCGTCTCCGCTAAACTCCTCTTCACTCCACTGCATTCCATTCCTTCCTTTACGTCTGCACTCTGGTCCCCTCTACTCCATTCCATTCCATTCCATTCCATTCCATTCCATTCCATTCCATTCCATACCATTCCATTCCATTCCATTCCATTCCATTCCATTCCATTCCATTCCATTCCATTCCATTCCATTCCATTCCATACCATTCCATTCCATTCCATTCCATTCCATTCCATTCCATTCCATTCCATTCCATTCCAATCCATTCCATTCCATTCTATTCCATACCATTTCTTTCCATTCCATTCCATTCCACTCTATTCCACTCCACTCCCATCCCTTCTTCTCCATTCCACTCCACTGCACTCCACTGCACTTTTTTCCATTCCATTCCATTCCATTCCATTCCATTCCATTCCATTCCATTCCATTCCATTCCACTCTATTCCATACCATTTCTTTCCATTCCATTCCATTCCACTCTATTCCACTCCACTCCCATCCCTTCTTCTCCATTCCACTCCACTGCACTCCACTGCACTTTTTTCCATTCCATTCCATTCCATTCCATTCCATTCCTCTCCATTCCATTCCATTCCTCTCCATTCCATTCCATTCCTTTCCGTTCTGTTATGTTCCGTTCCATTCCCTTCCATTCCATTCCCCTCCACGCAACTCCACTCCAATCCACTGCATTCCGTTTCATTCCATTGTATTGCATTACATTCCATTACTTTCCATTCAATTTCATTATACTCCAATCCACTCCAGTCCCATCCACTTCATTCCATTCCATTCCATTCTATTCCATTGCATTAAATTCCCTTCAATTCTAATCCACTTTCCTCCACTCCACTCCTCTCCACTGCACTGCATTCCATTCCTTCCCATTCGCCTGCATGCCACTCCACTCCATTCCATTCCATTCCATTCCATTCCATTCCATTCCATTCCATTCTTTTCCATTCCATTCCAGTCCATTCCAATCCACTCCACTCCCTTCCCTTCTTCTCCATTCCACTCCACTACAATCCAATGCACTTTTATCCATTCCATTCCATTCCATTCTTTTCCACTAGTATCCACTCCACTCCACTCCAATCCTTTCCATTCCATTTCATTCAATTCAAATTCACTCTTCTCCACTCCACTACTCTCCATTCCACTGCATTCCATTCCTTCCCATTCACCTCCTTTGCTTTCCACTACATTCCATTCCATTCCATTCCATTCCATTCCATTCCATTCCATTCCATTCCATTCCATTCCATTCCAATTCACTCCATTCCACTCCAATCCATTCCCATCATTTCTTCTCCATTCCACTCCACTGCACTCCACTGCACTTTTCTCCATTCAATTCTTCCTATTCGAATCCATTCCATTCCATGCCATTCCACTTCATTCCATTCCATTCCATTCCACTCAACTCCACTGTCTTCCTTTCTTCTCCATTCCACTGCACTGCATTCGTCTGCACTTTTTTCCATTCCATTCATTCCATTTCATTCCATTATCCTCTACTGCACTCCACTCCACTCCCATTCTTCCTTCCCCATTCCACTGCACTGCACTCCACTGAACTTTCTTCCATTCCATTCTATTACATTCCATTCCATTGCATTTCATTCCATTCCTTTCCGATCCGTTCCATTCCATTCCATTCCCCTCCACACAACTCCACTGCAATCCACTGTATTCTATTCCATTTTATTGTATTGCATTCCATTCCATTACTTTCCATTCCATTCCATTCTACTCCAATCCAATCCACTCCCAATCACTGCATTCCATTCCATTCCATTCTATTCCATTTCATTAAATTCCCTTCAATTCTTATCCACTCTTCTCCACTCCACTTCTCTCCACTGCTCTGCAATCCATTCCTTCCCATTCACCTGCATTCCACTCCACTCCATTCCTTTCCATTGCATTCCAGTCCATTCCACGCCACTACAGTCCCTTCCTTTCTTCTCCTTTCCACTCCACTACACTCCACTGCACTTGTTTCCATTGCATTCCTTTCCATTCCATTCCATTGCATTCCATGCCAGTCTTTTCCACTAGAATCTAATCCACTCCACTCCCATCCTTTCCATTCCGTTCCATTCAATTCAAATCCACTCTTCTCCACTCCACTCCTCTCCACTCCACTGCATTTCATTCCTTCCCGTTCACCTCCATTGTTGTCCGCTACATTCCATTCCGTTCCATTCTATTCCGTTCCATTCCATTCCGTTCCATTCCATTCCATTCCATTCCACTCCACTCCATTCCATTCCATTCCACTCCATTCCATTCCATTCCATTCCATTCCATTCCATTCCATTCCATTCCATTCCATTCCATTCCATTCCATTCCACTCAATTCCTTTCCTTTCTTCTCCATTCCACTCCACTGCACTCCACTCCAATTTTCTCCATTCATTTCCTTCCCATTCAAATTCATTCCATTCCTTTATATCCCTCTCCATTCCATTCCACTCCATTCCATTCCACTCCACTACCTTCCTTTCTTCTCCATTCCATTCCACGCGACACCAATGCAGTTTTTTCCATTCCCTTCCTTTCCATTCCATTCCATACCATTCTTTTCCACTAGAATACCCTCCACTCCACTGCAATCCATTCCGTTCAATTCCATTCAATTCAATTCCACCATTCTTCACTCCAGTCCTCTCCACTCCACTGCATTCCATTCCTTCCCCTTCGCTTACATTCCAGGCCACTCCAAACCATTCCATTCCATTCTTTTCCAATCCATTTCATTCCATACCATTCTACTCCACTCCATTCCCTTTCTTTCTTCTCCATTCCACTCCACTGCACTCCACTGCACTTTTTCCATTCCATTCTATTCCATTCCATTCCATTCCATTCCATTCCATTGCATTGCATTCCATGCCATGCCATTCCATTCCATTCCATTCCATTCCATTCCATTCCATTCCATTCCATTCCATTCCGTTCCATTCCAATTCATTCTTTTCCGGTAGAATCCACTTCACTTCACTCCAATCCATTCCATTCATTTCAAATCCACTATTCTCCACTCCATTCCTCTCCACTCCACTGCATTCCATTCCTTCCCATTTGTCTCCATTCCAGTCCACTATGTTGCATTCAATTCCATTCCATTCCACTCCATTACATTCCACTGCACTCCCTTCCTTTCTTCTCCGTTCCACTCCAGTGCACTCCACTGCACTTTTTTCCATTCCATTCCATTCCTTCCATTCCGTTTAATTCCATTCCCTACCTTTCTATTCCTTTCAATTCCTTTCCATTCCCCTCCACGCAACTCCAGTCCAATCCACTGCATTCCATTCCATTCCACTCCATTCCACTCCATTCCATTCCATTCCATTCCATTCCATTCCATTCCATTCCATTCCATTCCCTTCCCTTCCATTCCATTCCCTTCCCTTCCCTTCCATTCCATTCCCTTCCATTCCATTCAACTCAAAATCAGGTTTCTGCACTCCACTCCTCTCCACACAACTGCATTTCATTCCTTCACTTTTACTTCCATTCTAATCCACTCAATTCCATTCCATTCCTTTCAATTCCTTTCCATTCCTTTGCATTCCATTCCACTCCTTTACAATCAATTGCACTCCCTTCCTTTCTTCTCTGTGCCTCTCCACTGCACTCCACTGCATTTTTTCCAATCCATTGCATTCCATTCCATTGCATTCCATTCCATTCCGTTCCATTCCATTCCATTCCATTCCATTCCATTCCATTCCATTCCATTCCATTCCATTCCATTCCATTCCATTCCATTCCATTCCATTCCATTCCGTTCTTTTCCAATAGAATCCACTCCGCTCCACTTAAATCGGTTCCATTCTATTCCATTCAATTCCAATCCACTCTTCTCCACTCCACTCCTCTCTTCACCACTGCAGTTCATTCCTTCATATTTGCCTCAATTCCATTCCACTCCTTTCCATTTTTTCCATTTCATTCCATTCCATTCCCTTCCAGTCCATTACAATCCTCACCACTCCCTGCCTTTCTTCTCCTTTCCTCTCCACTGCATTCCACTGCACGTTTTTCCATTCCATTGCATTCCATTCCTTTACATTCCATTCCATTGCATTCAATTCCACTCCACTCCATGCCATTCCTTTCCATTCCATTCCATTCCATTCCATTCCATTCCATTCCATTCCATTCCATTCCGTTCCATTCCATTCCTTTCCGTTTCATTCCATTCCATTCTTTTCCGATAGAATCCACTCCACTCCACTCAAATCGGTTCCATTCCATTACATTCAATTCCAATCCACTCTTCTCCACCCCACTCCTCTCCACACCACTGCATTTCATTCCTTCCTATTTGCTTCAATTCCATTCCACTCCTTTCCATTTTTTCCATTTCATTCCATTCCATTCCCTTCTAATCCATTCCACTCCTCACCACTCCCTTCCTTTCTTCTCCATTCCTCTCCACTGCACTCCACTGCACTTTTTCCATTCCATTGCATTCCATTCCATTCCATTCCATTGCATACAATTCCACTCCTTGCCATTCCATTCCATTCCATTCCATTCCATTCCATTCCATTCCATTCCTTTCCATTCCATTCCAATCCATTCTATTCCATTCTTTTCCACTAGAATCCACTCCACTCCAATCCAATCCATTCCATTCCATTCTATTCAATTCAAATCTACTCTTCTCTACTCCACTCCTCTCCAGTCCACTGCATTCCATTCCTACCCATTATTCTCTATTCCAGTCTAATATGTACCCTTCCATTCCATTCCATTCAACTTCATTCCACTTCACTCCACTCCCATCCTTTCTCCTCCATTCCACTCCTCTGCACTCCACTGCACTTTATTCCATTTTATTCCATTCCATTCCATTCATTCCATTCCGTTTCATTCCATTCCATTCCATTCCCCTCTGCGCAACGCCACTCCAATCCACAGAATTCCATTCCATTCCATTCCATTCCCATTCCATTCCATTCCATTCCTTTCCATCCCACCTTAATCCAATCTACTTCTCTCCATTCCACTCCACTCCACTTCACTCCACTCCATTCCATTCCTTCCCATTTCAATCCCATCCACCATACTCCTCTCCATTCCATTCATTTCCAATACACTGCCCTCCACTCCACTCCATTGCATTCCTTTTCATTTCTTTTCATTCCATTCCATTGTATTCCATTCCATTCCATTACTTTCCATTCCGTTACATTATACTCCATTCCACTCCACCCTAATCCACTGCATTTCATTCCATTCCATCCCATACCATTGCATTCCATTCCATTGAATTCGAATCCACTCTTATCCACTCCCCTCCTCTCCTCTTTTCTGAATTCCGTTCCTTCCCATTCGCCTCCATTGCGGTCCAATCCATTTCATTCCTTTCCATTCCATTCCATTCCACTCCATTCCACTCCACTACACTCCCTTCATTTCTTCTCCATTCCAGTCCACTAAACTCAACTGGACATTTTCCATTTATTCCATTGAACTCCATTCCACTCCTTTCCATTCTTTTTTCCTGGAATCCATTCCACTCCACTCCAGTTCAATTTTTTCCATTCCATTAAATTCAAATCCATTCTTCTGCAGTCCACTCCTCTCCTTACCACTGCATACCATTCCTTCCAAATCGCCTTCATTCCAATCCACTCCATTCCATTCCATTCTATTCCATTCCATTCCACTCCATTCCACTAAATTCCACTCCCTTCCTTTCTTCTCCATTAAACTCCCCACCCTCCTCTGCAATTTTTTCCATTCCATTCCTATCCACTCCTTTCCATTCCATTTCAAACCTTTCCATTCCCTTCCATTCCATTCCCCTCCATGCAACTCCACTCTAATCCACTGCATTCCATTCCTCCTGAATCCAACCGACTCCCCTCCATTTCACTCCACTCCACTCCACTCCATTTCATTCCTTCCCATTAAACTCCAGTCCACCTCACGGCTCTCCATTCCATTCATTTCCAATACACTGCCCTCCACTCCATTCAATTCCATTCCATTCCTTTTCATTCCCTTCCTTCGTATTGCATTCCACTCCATTACTTTCCATTCCATTCCATTCTACTCCAATCCACTCCACTCCAGTCAACTGCATTACATTCCATTACATCCCAATGCATTGCATTCCATTCCAATCATTTGAAATCCACTCTTCTCCACTCCACTCCTCTCCACTCCACTACATTCCATTCCTTCGCATTCGCCTCCATTCCAGTCCACTCCATTCCATTCCATTGCATTCCATTCCACTCCACTCCCCTCCATTCCTTTCCTTTCTTCTCCAGTTCACTCCACTGCACTCCACTGCACTTTCATCCATTCTGTTCAGTTCCATTCCATTCCATTCCACTCCATTCCATTACATTTCATTCCATTCTGTTCCATTTTTTTCCTGGAGAATCCACTCCACTCCACTCCAATCTTTTTCATTCCATTCCCTTCAATTCTTATCCAATCTTCTCAGCTCCACTCCTATCCACTCCACTGCAATCCATTCCTTCCCATTCGCCTCCAATCAACTCCACACTGTTCCATTCCATTCCATTCCATTCCATTCCATTCCATTCCATTACACTCCACTCCATTCCACACTACTCCACTCCGTTCCTTTCTTCTCCTTTCCACTCCACTAAACTCCAATTCACTTTTTCCATTCATTCCATTCCATTCTAATGCATTCTATTCAATTCAAATCTACTCTTTTGCACTCCACTCAACTCTACACCACTGCATTCCATTCCTTCCCTATCACCTCCATTCGAATCCACTCAATTCCATTCCATTCCATTCCATTCCATTCCATTCCATTCCATTCCATTCTTTTTCATTCCATTCCATTCTATTTCATTCCATTCCATTCTATTTCATTCCATTCTATTCCATTCCATTCCATTCCATTCTTTTCCAATAGAATCCACTCCACCCCTCTCAAGCGATTTCATTCAATTCCATTCAATTCAAATCCAATCTTCTCCACACAGCTCCTCTACACACCACTGCATTCCATTCCTTCCTATTTGCCTCCATTCCAATCCACTGCTTTCCATTCCATTCCATTTCATTGCATTCCATTCCATTCCACTCCATTCTACTCCTCACCACTCCCTTCCTTTCTTTTCCATTCCTCTTCACTGCACTCCACTGCACTTTTTTCCATTCCATTCCATTCCATTCCATTCCATTCCATTCCACTTCATTCCATTCCACTCCTTTCACTCCACTCCACTACCTTCCTTTCTTCTCCATTCCACTGCACTTCACTGAACTGCACTTTTTTCTATTCCATCCCATTACCTTCCATTCCATTGCATTCCATTCCATTCCTTTCCGATCTGTTCCGTTCCATTGCATTCCTTTCCATTCCATTCCCCTCCATGCAACTCCACTCCAATCCACTGTATTCCATTCCATTCCATTGTATTGCATTCCATTCCATTACTTCCCATTCCATTCCATTCTACTCCAATACATTCCACTCCCATTCACTGCATTCCATTCCATTGCATTTTATTCCATTACATTAAATTCCCTTCAATTCTATTCCACTCTTCTCCACTCCACTCCTCTCCACTGCTCTGCATTCCATTCCTTCCCATTCGCCTGCATTCCGCTCCACTCCATTCCGTTCCTTTCCATTCCATTCCATTCCAGTCCATTCCGCTCCACTACACTCCCTGCCTTTCTTCTCCATTCCACTCCACTACACTTTTCTCCATTAAATTCCATTCCATTCCCTTCCATTCCATTCCATTGCATTCCATTCTATTCTTTTCCACTAGAATCCACTCCACTCCACTCCCATCCTTTGCATTCTGTTCCATTCAATTCAAATCCACTCTTCTCCACACCACTGCTCTACACTCTACTGCATTCCATTCCTTCCCGTTCACCTCCATTGCTGTCCACTATATTCCATTCCATTCCATTCCATTCCATTCCATTCCTTTATATTCCGCTTCATTCCATTCCATTGAACTGCATTCCATTCCTTTCTTCTCCATTCCACTCCACTGCACTCCACTCCACTTTTCTCCATTCAATTCCTTCTCTTTCGAATCCATTCCATTCCATTCCATTCCTCTCCATTCCTTTCCACTCCATTCCACTCCACTCCACCACCTTCCTTTCTTCTCCATTCAATTCCATGAGACACCAATGCACTTTTTTCCATTTCCTTTCTTTCCATTCCAGTCCATTCCATACCATTCTTTTCAACTAGAATCCCCTCTACTCCACTGCAATCCATTCTTTTCAATTCAATTCAACTGAAATCCACCCTTCTCCACTCCACTCCTCTCCACTCCACTGCATTCCATTCCTTCCCATTGGTCTCCATTTCAGGCCACTCCAATCCATTCCATTCCATTCCTTTCCAATCCATTTCATTCCAAACCATTCTACTCCACTCCATTCCCTTCCTTTCTTCTCCATTCCACTCCACTGCACTCCACCGCACTTATTCCATTCCATTCCATTCCATTCCATTCCATTCCATTCATTATTCCATTCAAATACAGTATTCTCCCCCTGACTCCTCTCCGCTCCACTGCATTTCATTCCTTCCCATTTGCCTCCTTTCCTATCCACTCCACTACAATCCACTGCATTCCATTCCATTCCATTCCATTGCATTGCATTAAATTCAGTTCAATTCAAATCCACACTTCTCCACTTCACTCATCTACACCCCACTGCATTCCATTCAGTGCCATTCGCCTGCATGCCACTCTGCTCCATTATGGTCCATTCTCTTCCATTCCAGTCCATTCCACTCCACTCAACTGCATTCCTTTCTTCTCATTCCACTCCACTACACTCCACCGCAGTTTTTTCATTCCATTCCATTACATTCCTTTCCATTCTTTTCCACAAGAATCCACTCCACTGCACTCCAATCCATTCCATTCCATTCTATTCAATTCAAATCCACTCTTTTCCACTCCACTCCTCTCTACTCCCCTGCAATCCATTTCTTTCCTTTCACCCCCATTGCCGTCCATTCCATTCCATTCCATTCCATTCCATTCCATCCCATTCCATTCCATTCCATTCCTTTCCACTCCATTCCACTCCATTCCATTCCACTCTATTCCACTCCACTCCATTCAATTCCTTTATTCTCCATTCCACTCCACTGCACTCCACTAGCTTTTCTCCATTCCATTTCTTCCCATTCGAATGCATTCCATTCCATTCCATCCATTCCATTCCACTCCACTCCGCTACCTTCCTTTCTTCTCCATTCCACACCACTAGACCCCCACACACTTTTTCCATTCCATTCCATTCCATTCCATTCCATTCCATTCCATTCCATTCCATTCCATTCCATTCCATTCCATTCCATTCCATTCCATTCCATTCCATTGCATTCCAGTCCATTCCATTGAATTCCATTCCATTCCTTTCCATTCCATTTCATTCTTTCTAGTAGAATAAAATCCTCTCCATTCCAATCCATTCCATTCCATTCCATTCCATTGCTTTCCCTTCCATTCCATTCCATTCCATTCTTTTCCACTAGAATCCTCTTCACTCCTCTCCAATCCTTTCCATTCTATTCCATTTTATTCAGATCCACTCTTCTCACCGTCAATCCTCTCCATTACTCTGCATTCAATTCCGTTCCATTCAATTCCATTCCAGTCCACTCCATTCCATTCCATTCCATTCCATTCCACTGCATTCCATTACGTTCTATTCCGTTTTGTTCCGTTCCATTGTATTCCATATCATTCCATACCATTCCATTCCATTTTCCTACATGCAACTTCACTCCAATCCCATGCATTCCCTTCCATTCTATTCTATTCCATTCCATTCCAGTCCACCTGAATCCACACTACTACCTTCCATTCCACTCCAATCCACTCCAATCCATTCTATTCTTTCCCATTCCTCTCCACTCCAGTAGAATTCTCTCCATTCCTTTCAATTCCATTACACTGCACTCCACTCCACTGCATTCCATTCCATTCCATTGTTTTTTGTTCCATTCCATTGTATTCTATTCCTTTCCAATACTTTCCATTCCATTCATCCCCAAAACACTCTCTTCCCCTCCCCTCGAATCCTTTCCATTCCATTCCATTCCATTCCATTCAAATACAGTATTCTCCCCCTTACTGCTCTCCACTCCACTGCATTTCATTCCTTCCCATTTGCCTCCTTTCCTATCCACTCCATTCCATTCCCTTCCATTGCATTCCATTCCATTCCATTCCATTGCATTGCATTCCATTCCATTCCATTCCATTCCACTCCATTCCATTCCATTCCATTCCACTCCTTTCCATTCAACTCCATTCTTCTCCACACCACTCCCTTCTTTTCTTCACCGTTCAACTCCACTGAACTCCACTGCACATTTTTCCATTTTATTCCATTCATTTCCATTCCATTCCATTCTTTTCCTCTTGAATCTACTCCACTCCACTCCAATACATTCCATTCCATTCCATTCAAATCGCATCTTCTCCTCTCCACTCCTCTCCTCTCCACTGCATTCCATTCCTTCCCATTTGCTTCCATTCCTGTCTACTCCATTCCATTCCATTTCATTCGATTCCATTCCATTCCTTTCCATTCCATTCCTTTCCATTTTATTCCATTTCATTCCACTCCATTGCACTCCACTCCACTCCCTTCCTTTCTTCTCCATTCCAATCCTCTGCCCTCCACTGTACTTTTTTGCATTCCATTCCATACCATTCCTTTCAATTTCATTCCATTCCATTCCATTCTATTCCATTCCATTCCCCATCATGCAACTCCACTCCAATCCACTGCATTCCATTTCATTCCATTGCATTCCTTTCCATTGCATTACTTTCCATTAATTTCCATTCTACACCAATACACTCCACTCCAATCCACTGCATTCCATTCCATTCCATTCCATTTCATTCCATTCCATTGCATTCCCATCCATTCCATTCCATTCCATTGCATTGCATTCCCGTCCATTCCATTCCATTCCATTATTTTCCTCTAGAACCCACTCAACTCCACTGCAATCCATTCCATTCCATTCCATTATTTTCCTCTAGAACCCACTCAACTCCACTGCAATCCATTCCATTCCATTCCATTCCATTCCATTCAAATCCACACTTCTCCACTAGACTCCTCTCCACTCCATTGCAATCCATTCATTCCCATTCGTCTCCATTCCAATCCAGTCCATTCCATTCCAATGCATTCCATTCCATTCCATTCCATTCCGTTCCATACCATTCCATTCCACTCTTTTCTAATAGAATCCACTACACTACAATCCAATCCATTCCATTCCATTGCATTCAATTTCCCATTCTTCTCCAATACACTGCATTCCATTCCATTCCATTGCATTGCATTCCTGTCCATTCCATTCCATTCCATATTTTCCTCTAGAACCCACTCAACTCGACTGCAATCCATTCCATTCCATTCCATTCCATTCAAATCCACACTTCTCCACTAGACTCCTCTCCACTCCATTGCAATCCTTTCATTCCAATTCGTCTCCATTCCAATCCAGTCCATTCCATTCCAATGCATTCCATTCCATTCCATTCTATTCCATTCCATTATTTTCTACTAGAATCCACTAAACTACAATCCAATCCATTCCATTTCGTTGCATTCAATTCAAATCCTCTCTTCTGCACTCCACTCCTCTCCACTCCACTCTATTCCATTCCTTCGTATTCTCCAATACACTCCACTCCAATACACTGCATTCCATTCCATTCCATTGCATTCCATTCCATTCAATTCAAATGCACTCTTCTCCAATCCACTCCTCTCCACTCCAATGAATACTATTCCTTCCAATTCGACTCCATTCCAGTCCACCCCATTCCATTCCATTCAATTCCCTTCCATTCCATTCCATTCCATTCCATTCCATTCCATTCCATTCCATTCCATTCCATTCCATTCCATTCCATTCCATTCCATTCCATTCCATTCCACTCCGTTTAACTCCGCTCCACTCTGTTCCTTTCTTCTCCATTCCACATCACTAAATTCCACTGCACTTTTTTCCATTCCATTCCATTCCATTCCATTCCTTTCCATTCCATTCCATTCAATTCCATTCCAAGCCATTCCATTCTCTTTCATTCCATACCATTCCATTCGATTGCATTCTTTTCCAGTAGAATCCCCTGCACTCCATGCCAATGCATTCCATGCCATTCCATTCAAATCATATCCACCCTTCCACAATCCACTGCATTCCATTCCTTCCCATTCTCCTCCATTCCAGTCCACTTCATTCCATTCCATTCCATTCCATTCCATTCCAATCCATTCCATTGCATTCCTTTCGATTCCTTTCCATCCCATTCCACTATATTCCATTCCATTCTATTCCATTCCATTCCATTCCATTCCATTCCATTCCATTCCATTCCATTCCATTCCATTCCATTCCATTCCATTCCATTCCATTCCATTCCATTCGTTTCCATTGGAATCCATTCCCCTCCTCTCCACTCCACTTCATTCCATTCCTTCCCATTCGCCTCCATTGCAGTCTACTACGTTCCATTCCGTTCCATTCCATTTCACTCCATTCCACTCCACTCCACTCCCTTTCTTTCTTATCTATTCCACTCCACTGCACTCCACTGCACTTTTTTCCATTCCTTTCCTTTGCATTCCATTCATTCCACCCCGCTTCATTGCATTCCATTCCATTCTATTCTATTCCATTGCATTCCATTCCTTTCAAGTCCATGGAACTCCACTCCAGTCCACTGCATTCTATTCCATTCTGTTCCCTTCCTTTCCGTTCCATTCCATTCTACCTTAATCCAATCTACATCCTTCCATTGCACTCCACTCCACTTCACTCCACTCCATTCCATTCCTTCCCATTCCACTCCCGTGCACCGCACTTCTCTCCATTCCATTCTTTTCCAATACAATGCACTCCACTCCACTCCTTTCCATTCCATTCCTTTTCATTCCAATCCATTGTATTCCATTCCATTCCATTACTTTCCATTCCATTCCATTCTACTCCAATGTACTACACTACAATCCACTGCAAAACATTCCATTCCATCCCATTCCAATCATTTCAAATCCAATCTTCTCCACCCCTCTCCTCTCTAATCCAGAGAATATCCATTCTTTCCCATTCACCTATATTCCAGTCCACTCCATTCCATTCCATTCCATTCCATTCCACTCCATTCCACTCCTTTCCTTTCTTCTCTGTTCCACTCCACTACAATTCACTGAACATTTTTCCATTCTTTCCATTCCATTCCATTCCATTTCATTCCATTCAATTCAATTCAAATGCCCTCTTACTCACTCTACTCCTCTCCACACAACTTCATTCCATTCCTTCCCACTCACCTCCATTCCAATCCTCTCCAATCAATTCCTTTCTAATACATTCCATTCAATACCATTCCATTCCACTCTATTCCACTCAACAGCACTCCCTTCCCTTCTTCTCTGTGCCTCTCCACTGCACTCCACTGCACTTTTTTCCATTGCATTCCATTCCATTTCATTCCGTTGCATTCCATTCCATTCCATTCCGTTCCATGCCATTCTTTTCCTGTAGAATAAACTCCTCTCCACTCAAATTGGTTTCTTTCCATTCCATTCAATTCAAATCCACTGTTGTGCACTCCACTCCTCTCCAAGAGACGTCAATCCATTCCTTCCCATTCGTCTCCATTCCAATCCTCTCCTTTCCATTCCATTCCATTCCATTCCACTCCATTCCAGGCAACACGCCTCCCTTCCTTTCTTCTCCATTCCTCTCCACTGCACTTCACTGCACTTTTTTCCATTCCATTCCATTC
>NW_026652605.1:0-2596 GCF_009828535.3 Hylobates moloch
TAGACAGAATCATTCTGAGAAACTTCTTTCTGTTGTGTGCATTCATCTCACAGTGTTGAAACTTTCCTTTAATTGAGCAGTTTTGAAGCACTCTTTTTGTAGAATCTGCAAGTGGAGATTAGGAGGGCTTTGTGGCCTATCGTGGAAAGGGAAATATCTTCACATGAAATCTAGACAGAAGCAATCTGAGAAAATACTTTGTGGTGTGCGCATTCACCTCACAGAGTTGAACCTTTCTTTTGATTGAGCAGGTTGGAAACAGTCTTTTCGTAGAATACGCAAGTGGACACTTGGTGTGCTTTGTGGCATATTTTGGAAAAGGAAATATCTTCACATAAAAACTAGACAGAAGCATTATGAGAAACTTCACTGTGGTGTGTGCATTCATCTCACAGAGTTCAACCTTTCTTTTGATTGAGCAGTTTTGAAACACTATTTTTGTAGAATCCACAAGTGGACATTTGGAGTGCTTTGAGGCCTATTGTGGAAAAGGAAATATCTTCACATAAAAACTAGACAGAAGCATTCTGAGAAGCTTCTTTCTGTTGTGTGCATTCATCTCACAGGGTGTAACCTTGCCTTAGATTGATCAGTTTTGAAACACTCTTTGTAGATTGTGCAAGTGGACCTTTGGAGCACTTTGTGGCCTATTGTGGAAAAGGAAATATCTTCACATAAAAACTAGACAGAAGCAATCTGAGAAAATACTTTGTGGTATGTGCATTCACCTCACAGAGTTGAACCTTTCTTTTGGATGAGCAGTTTTGGAGCACTCTTTTTGTAGAATCTGCAAGTGGACATTTGCAGCGCTTTGAGGCCTATTGTGGAAAAGAAAATATCTTCACATAAAAACTAGACAGAAGCACTCTGCGAAACTTCTTTGTGGTGTGTGCATTCATCTCACAGAGTTGAACATTTCTTTTGATTGAGCAGTTTTGAAACACTCTTTTTCTTTTTTTTATTATTATACTTTAGATTTTAGGGTACATGTGCACAATGTGCAGGTTTGTTACATATGTATCCATGTGCCATGTTGGTTTTCTGCACCCATCAACTCGTCATTTAACATTAGGTATATCTCCTAATACTGTCTCTCCCCCATCCCCCCACCCCACAACAGTCCCCAGAGTGTGATGTTCCCCTTCCTGTGTCCATGAGTTCTCATTGTTCAATTCCCACCTATGAGTGAGAACATGTGGTGTTTGGTTTTTTGTCCTTGTGATAGTTTACTGAGAATGATGGTTTTCTGTTTCATCCATGTCCCTACAAAGGACATGAGCTCATCATTTTTTATGGCTGCATAGTACTCCATGGTGTATATGTGCCACATTTTCTTAATCCACTCTATCATTGTTGGACATTTGGGTTGGTTCCAAGTCTTTGCTATTGTGAATAGTGCCACAATAAACATACGTATGCATGTGTCTTTATAGCAGCATGATTTATAGTCCTTTGGGTATATACCCAATAATAGGATGGCTGGGTCAAGTGGTATTTCTAGCTCTAGATCCCTGAGGAATTGCCACACTGACTTCCACAATGGCTGAACTAGTTTACAGTCCCACCGACAGTGTAAAGGTGTTCTAGTTCGGCACATCCTCTCCAGCAATTGTTGGTTCCTGACTTTTTAATGATGGCCATCCTAACTGGTGTGAGATGGTATCTCATTGTGGATTTGATTTGCATTTCTCTGATGGCCAGTGATGATGAGCATTTTTTCTTGTGTTTTTTGGCTGCATAAATGTCTTCTTTTGAGAAGTGTCTGTTCATGTCCTTCGCCCACTTTTTGATGGTGTTGTTTGTTTTTTTCTTGTAAATTTGTTTGAATTCATTGTGGATTCTGGATATTAGCCCTTTGTCAAATGAGTAGGTTGCAAAATTTTTTTCCCATTCTGTAGGTTGCCTGCTCTCTGATGGTAGTTTCTTTTGCTGTGCAGAAGCCCTTTAGTTTAATTAGATCCCATTTGTTAATTTTGGCTTTGTTGCCATTGCTTTTTGTGTTTTAGACATGAAGTCCTTGCCCATGCCTATGTCCTGAATGGTATTGCCTAGGTTTTCTTCTAGAGTTTTTATGGTTTTAGGTCTAACATGTAAGTCTTTAGTCCATCTTGAATTAATTTTTGTATGAGGTTTAAGGAAGGGATCCAGTTTCAGCTTTCTACATATGGCTAGCCAGTTTTCCCAGCACCATTTATTAAATAGGGAATCCTTTCCCCATTGCTTGTTTTTGTCAGGTTTCTCAAAGATCAGATGGCTGTAGATATGTGGCATTATTTCTGAGGGCTCTGTTCTGTTCCATTGATCTATGTCTCTGTTGTGGTACCAGTACCATGCTGTTTTGGTTACTGTAGCCTTGTAGTATAGTTTGAAGTCAGCAAGAGTGATGCCTCCAGCTTTGTTCTTTTGGCTTAGGATTGACTTGGCAATGCGGGCTCTTTTTTGATTCCATATGAACTTTAAAGTAGTTTTTTCCAATTCTGTGAAGAAAGTCATTGGTAGCTTGACGAGGATGGCATTGAATCTATAAATTACCTTGGGCAGTATGGCCATTTTCACGATATTGATTCTTCCAACCCATGAGCATGGAATGTTCTTC
>NW_026652605.1:17318-32561 GCF_009828535.3 Hylobates moloch
TGGAAGAACATTCCATGCTCATGGGTTGGAAGAATCAATATCGTGAAAATGGCCATACTGCCCAAGGTAATTTATAGATTCAATGCCATCCTCGTCAAGCTACCAATGACTTTCTTCACAGAATTGGAAAAAACTACTTTAAAGTTCATATGGAATCAAAAAAGAGCCCGCATTGCCAAGTCAATCCTAAGCCAAAAGAACAAAGCTGGAGGCATCACTCTTGCTGACTTCAAACTATACTACAAGGCTACAGTAACCAAAACAGCATGGTACTGGTACCACAACAGAGACATAGATCAATGGAACAGAACAGAGCCCTCAGAAATAATGCCACATATCTACAGCCATCTGATCTTTGAGAAACCTGACAAAAACAAGCAATGGGGAAAGGATTCCCTATTTAATAAATGGTGCTGGGAAAACTGGCTAGCCATATGTAGAAAGCTGAAACTGGATCCCTTCCTTACACCTTATACAAAAATTAATTCAAGATGGATTAAAGACTTAAATGTTAGACCTAAAACCATTAAAATCCTACAAGAAAACCTAGGCAATACCATTCAGGCCATAGGCGTGGGCAAGGACTTCATGTCTAAAACACCAAAAGCAATGGCAACAAAAGCCAAAATTGACAAATGGGATCTCATTAAACTAAAGAGCTTCTGCACAGCAAAAGAAACTACCATCAGAGTGAACAGGCAACCTACAGAATGGGAGAAAATTTTTGCAACCTACTCATCTGACAAAGGGCTAATATCCAGAATCTACAATGAACTCAAACAAATTTACAAGAAAAAAACAAACAACCCCATCAAAAAGTGGGCAGAGGACATGAACAGACACTTCTCAAAAGAAGACATTTATGCAGCCAGAAAACACATGAAGAAATGCTCATCATCACTGGCCATCAGAGAAATACAAATCAAAACCACCGTGAGATACCATCTCACACCAGTTAGAATGGCCATCATTAAAAAATCAGGAAACAACAGGTGCTGGAGAGGATGTGGAGAAATAGGAACACTTTTACACTGTTGGTGGGACTGTAAACTAGTTCAACCATTGTGGAAGTCAGTGTGGCAATTCCTCAGGGATCTCGAACTAGAAATACCATTTGACCCAGCCATCCCATTACTGGGTATATACCCAAAGGAGTATAAATCATGCTGCTATAAAGACACATGCACACGTATGTTTATTGCGGCACTATTCACAATAGCAAAGACTTGGAACCAACCCAAATGTCCAACAGCAATAGACTGGATTAAGAAAATGTGGCACATATACACCATGGAATACTATGCAGCCATAAAAAATGATGAGTTCGTGTCCTTTGTAGGGACATGGATGAAACTGGAAAACATCATTCTCAGTAAACTATCGCAAGGATGAAAAACCAAACACCGCATGTTCTCACTCATAGGTGGGAATTGAACAATGAGAACTCATGGACACAGGAAGGGGAACATCACATTCCGGGTACTGTTGTGGGGTGGAGGGTGGGGGGGGCGGGGACAGCATTAGGAGATATACCTAATGCTAAATGACGAGCTAATGGGTGCAGGAAATCAACATGGCACATGGATACATATGTAACAAACCTGCACATTGTGCACATGTACCCTAAAACCTAAAGTATAATTAAAAAAAAAAAAAAGAGATTTACAAAAATGTAAAAAAAAAAAAAAAAAAATGTTTTTGTAGAATGTACAAGTGGACAATTGGAGGGCTTTGAGGCCAGTGGTGAAAATTGAAATATCTTCAAATAAAAACTACACGGAATCATTCTGTGAAACTTCTTTCTATTCTGTGTATTCATCTCATGGAGTTGAACCTTTCTTTTGATTGAGCAGTTTTGAAAGACTCTTTTTGTAGAGTCTGCAAGTGGACATTTGGAGCGCTTTGAGGCCTATCATGGAAAAAGTAATATCTTCACAGAAAAACTACACAGAAGTATTCTGTGAAACTTCTTCATGATCTGTGCATTCATCTCAGAGAGTGGAAACTTTCTTTTGATTGTGCAGTTTTGAAACAGGCCTTTTGTAGAATCTGCAATTGGCCATTTGGAGAGCATTGTGGCCTATGGTGAAAAAAGAAATATCCTCCCAACAAAACTACACGGAAGCATACTGTGAAACTTCTTTCTCTTCTGTGCATTCATCTCACAGTTATGAAACTATCTTTTGATTGAGCAGTTTTAAAACACTGTTTTTGTAGAATCTGCAAATGGACATTTGGAGTGCTTTGGGGCCTATGATGAGAAACGAAATATCTTCAAATAAAAACTAGACAGAAGCATTCTGTGAAACTTCCTTCTGATCTGTGCATTCATCTCACAGAGGTGAAACTTTCTTTTGATTGTGCAATTTCGATACACCCTATTTGTAGAATCTGCAAGCGGACAATTGGAGAGTTTTCAGGCCAATGGTGAAAAATGAAATATATTCAAATAAAAACTACACAGAAGCATTCTGTGAAACTTCCTTCTGATTTATGCATTCATCTATCAGAGTTGAACATTTCTTTTGATTGTGCAGTTTTGAAACACACTTTTTGTAGAATCAGCAAGTGGACATTTTGAGAACATTGAGGCCTATGGTGAAAAACTATATATCTTCCCATAAAAACTACACAGAAGCATTCTGTGAAACTTCTTTCTGATCTGTGCATTCATCTCACAGAGATGAACCTTACTTTAGATTCTGCATTTTTGAAACACTCTTTTTGTAGAATCTGCAAGTGGACATTTGTAGTGCTTTGAGGACTACGGTGAAAAACGAAATATACTCAAATAAAAACTACATGGAATCATTCTGTGAAACTTCTTTCTATTCTGTGCATTCATCTCACAGAGTTGAACCTTTCTTTTGATTGAGCCGTTTTGAAAGACTCTTTTTCTAGAGTCTGCAAGTTGACATTTGGCACACTTTGAGGCCTATTGTGGAAAAAGAAATATCTTCAAAGAAAAACTGCACAGAAACATTCTGTGAAACTTCTTTATGATCTGTGCATTCATCTCAGAGAGTTTAAACTTTCTTTTGATTGTGCAGTTTTGAAACAGGCTTTTTGTAGAATCTGCAATTGGACATTCGGAGAGCATTGTGGCCTATGGTGAAAAAAGAAATATCTTCCCATCAAAATGACAAAGAAGCATTCTGTGAAACTGCTTTCTTTTCTGTGCATTCATCTCAGAGAGATGAAACAATCTTTTGATTGAGCAGTTTTAAAACACTGTTTTTGTAGAATCTGCAAGTGGACATTTGGAGCGCTTTCAGGCCTATGATGAGAAACGAAATATCTTCAAATAAAAACTACACAGAAGCATTTTGTGAACCTTCTTTGTGATCTGTGCATTCATCTAACAGAGTTGTACATTTCTTTTGATTGAGCAGTTTTGAAACAGTCTTTTTGTAGAATTTGTCAGTGGACATTTGGAGAATATTGAGGTGTATTGTGAAAAACGAAATATGTTCCCATAAAAACTATACAGAAGGATTCTGTGAAACTTCTTTCTACTCTGTGCATTGATCTCACAGAGATGAACTATACTTCTAATTCAGCAATTTTGAAACACTCTTCTTGGAGAACCTGCAAGTGGACATTTGGAATGCTTTCATGCCTGTGGGAAAAGGGAAGTTTCCACCCATAAAAACTACAGAGAAGCATTGTGTGAATCTACTTTCTGATCTGTGCATTCATCTCACAGAGGTGAAACTTTCTTTTGATTGTGAAATTTCGATACACCCTATTTGTAGAATCTGCAAGTGGACATTTGGAAAGCTTTTAGGCCTATGGTGAAAAATGAAATATATTAAAATAAAAACTACACAGAAGCATTCTCTGAAACTTCTTTCTGATTTATGCATTCATCTAACAGAGCTGAACACTTCTTTTGATTGAGCAGTTTTGAAACACACTTTTTGTAGAATCTGCCAGTGGAAATTTAGAGAATATTGAGGCCTAAGGTGAAAAACCGAAATATCTTCCCATAAAAACTATACAGAAGCACTCTGTGAAACTTCTTTCTGATCTGTGCATTCATCAAATAGTGATGAACTTTACTTTTGATTGAGCAGTTTTGAAACACTCTTTTTGTAGAATCTGCAAGTGGACATTTGGTGTGCTTTGAGGCCTACGGGAAAAAGGAATTATCCACCCATGAAACTACAGAGAAGCATTCTGTGAAACTTCTTTCTCATCTGCGAATTCATCTCACTGATGTGAACCTTTCTTGTGATTGAGCAATTTCCAAACACTCTTTTGGTAGAATCTGCAAGTGGACATTTGGAGAACTTAGAGGCCTACTGTGAAAAACGAAATATCTTGAAGTAATAACTACACATGATCATTCTGTGAAACTTCTTTCTATTCTGTGCATTCATCGCACAGAGTGGAACCTTTGTTTTGATTGAGCAGTTTTGAAGCACACTTTTTGTAGAATCTGGAAGTGGACATTTGGAGAACATTGAGGCCTATGGTGAAAAATAAAATATCTTCCCATCAAAACTACATAGAAGCATTCTGTGAAACTTCTATCTGATCTGTGCATTCATCTAACAGAGCTGAAACTTTCTATTGATTGACCAGTTTTGAAACACACTTTTTGTAAAATCTGCAAGTGGACATTTGGAGTGCTTTGAGGCCTATGGGGAAAAAGGAAGTATCCACACATAAAAACTACAGAGAAGCATTGTGTGAAACTTCTTTCTGATCTGTGCATTCATCTCATGGAGTAGAAAGTTTCTTTTGATTGAGCAGTTTTGAAACACTCTTTTTGTAGAATCTGCAAGTGGACATTTGGAGAACTTTGAGGCCTATAGTGAAAAACGAAATATCTTCCCATGAAACTACACAGAAGCATTCTGTGAAACTGCTTTCTGATCTGTGCATTCATTTCACAGAGTTGAACTTTACTTTCGAATGAGCAATTTTGAAGAACTCTTTTTGTAGAATCTGCAAGTGGACATTTGGAGCGCTTTCAGGCCTATGGTGAAAAACGAAATAACTTCAAATAAAAACTACACAGAATCATTCTGTGAAACATCTTTCTTTTCTGTGCATTCATATCAGAGAATTGATACTTTCTTTTGATTGAGCAGCATTGAAACACATTATTTGTAGGGTCTGCAAGTGGACATTTGGAGCACTTTGAGGCCCATCTTGGAAAAAGAAATACCTTTAACTAAAAATAACACAGAAGCATTCTGTGAATCTACTTTTTGATGTGTGTATTCATCTCCGAGAGTGGAGCCTTTCTTTTGATTGTGCAGTTTTGAAACAAGCTTTTTTTAGAATCTGCAACTGGACATTTGTAGAGCATTGAGGCCTATGGTGAAAAAACAAATATCTTCCCATTAAAACTACACAGAAGCATTGTGTGAAACTTCTCTCTGTTATGTGCACTCATGTAACAGAGTTGAAACTTTCTTTTGATTGAGCAGTTTTGAAACAATCTTTTTGTAGAATCTGCCAGTGGACATTTGGAGAACATTGAGGCCTACAATGAAAAACGAAATATGTTCCCATAAAAACTACACAGAATCATTCTGTGAAACTTCCTTCTGATCTGTGCATTCATCTCACAGAGATGTACTTTTCTTTTGATTGAGCGGTTCTGAAACACCCTTTTTATAGAATCTGCAAGTCTACATTTGGATTGCTTTGAAGTCTATGGGGAAAAAGGAAGTATCCACTAATAAAAACTACAGAGAGTCATTCTGTGAAAGTTCTTGCTGATCTGTGCATTCATCTCACAGAGTTGAATTTTCTTTTGATTGAGAAATTTTGAAACAATCTTTTTTTGAATCTGCAAGTGGACATTTGAGTGATTTCAGGCCTATGGGGAAAAACGAAATATCTTCAAATAAAAACTACACAGAAGCATTCTGTGAAACTTCTTTCTGTTCTGTGCATTCATCTCACAGAGTAGAACCTGTGTTTTGATTGAGCAGTTTTGATGCACTCTTTTTGTAGAATCTGCAAGAGGACATATGAAACGCTTTGAGGCCTATGTTGAGAATCAAAATATCTTCAAATAAAAACAACACAGAAGCATTCTGTGAAACTTCATTCTTATCTGTGCATTCATCTATCACAGTTGAAACTTTCTTTTGATTGAGCAGTTTTGAAACACTCTTTTTGTAGAATCTGCAAGTGGATGTTTGGAGTGCTTTGAGGCCTATGGGGAAATAAGAAGTATCCACACATAAAAACTACAGAGAAGCATTCTGTGAATCTTCTTCCTGATCTCTGCATTCATCTCACCGAGTTGAATATTTCTTATGATCAAGCAGTATTGAAGCACTCTTTTTGTAGAATCTGCCAGTGGACATTTGGGGCGCTTTGAGGTTTATAGTGAAAACCGAAAAATCTTCAAATAAAAACTACACAGAAGCATTCGGTTAAACTTCTTTCTGATCTGTGCATTCATGTAACAGAGTTGCACCTTTCTTTCGATTGAGCAGTTTTGAAACACTCTTTTTGTAGTATCTGCTAGTGGACATTTGGAGAACATTGAGGCCTATGGTGAAAAACGAAATATCTTCAAGTAAAAACTACACAGCATCCTTCTGTGAAACTTCTGCCTATTCTGTACATTCATCTCAAAGTGTAAAACCTTTCGTTTGATTGAGCAGTTTTGAAACACTCTTTTTGCAGAATCTGCAAGTGGACATTTGGAGTGCTTTGAGGCCTACGGGGGAAAAGAAACTATCCACACATAAAAACTACAGAAAAGCATTCTGTGAAACTTCTTTCCGATCTGTGAATTCATTCCACAGAGTTGAACCTGTCGTTTGATTGAGCAGTATTGAAACACTCCTTTGTAGAATCGGCAAGTGGACATTTGGAGCGATTTCAATCCTATGGTGGAAAATGGAATATCTTCAAATAAAAACTACACAGAAGCATTCTGTTAAACTTCTCTCTGTACTGTGCATTCATCTCACAGAGATAAACCTATCTTTTGATTGAGCAGTTTTGAAACACTCTTTGGGTAGGAACTGCAAGTGGACATTTGGAGTGCTTTGAGGCCTATGGGGAAAAAGGATGTATCCACACATAAAAACTACAGAGAAGCATTCTGTGCAACTTCTCTATCATCTGTTCATTCATATCACAGAGTTGAATCTTTCTTTTCATTCAGCAATTTTGAAACACTCTTTTTGTAGAATCTGCAAGTGGACATTTGGAGCGATTTCAGACCTATGGTGAAAAACGAAATATTTTGAAATAAAAACTACACAGAAGCATTCTGTTAAACTTCTTTCTCATCTGTGCATTCATTTAACAGAGTTGAACCTTTATTTTGATTGAACAGTTTTGAAACACTGTTTTTGTAGAATCTGCAAGTGGACATTTGGAGAACATTGAGGCCTACGATGAAAAGCGAGATATCTTCGCATAAAAACTACCCAGAAGCATTCCTTAAAACTTCTCTCTGTTCTGTGCATTCATCTCACAGAGATGAACCTACCTTTTGATTGAGCACTTTTGAAACACTCTTTTTTTAGCATCTGCAAGTGGACATTTGGATCCTTTTGAGGTCTACGATGAAAAACGAAATATCTTCAAATAAAAACTACACAGAAGCATTCTGTGAAACTTCTTTCTGATCTGTGCATTCATCTAACGGAGTTGAACCTTTCTTTTGATAGAGCATTTCTGAAACACTCTTTTTGTAGAATCTGCAAGTGGACATTTGGAGCCCTTGGAACCCTATCGTGGAAAATGGAATATATTCAAATAAAAACTACACAGAAGTATTTGTGAAACTTCTTTATGAACTGTGCATTCACCTCGGAGAGTGGAAAATTTCTTTTGATTTAGCAGTTTTTAAACACTGTTTCTATAGAATCTGCAATTGGACATTTGGAGAGCATTGTGGCCTATGGTGGAAAAAAATATCTTCCCATGAAAACGACACAGAAACATTCTGTGAAACTTCTTTCTGATATGTGCTTTCATCTAACAGAGTTGACCCTTTCTTTTGATTGAGCAGTTCTGAAACACTATTTTTGTAGAATCTGCAAAGGGACATTTTGGGAACATTGAGGTCCATGGTGAAAAACTGAATATCTTCCCATCAAGACAACACAGAAACATTCTGTGAAACTTCTTTCTGATCTGTGCATTTATCTCACGGAGATGAACCTCTCTTTTGATTGAGCAGCTTTGAAACACTCTTTTTGTAGAATCTGTAAGTGGACATGTGGAGTGCTTTGAGGCCTATGGTAAAAAATGAAATATCTTCAAATAAAAACCACACAGAAGCATTCTGTGAAACTTCTTTCTGATCTGTGCATTCTTCTCACAGAGCAGAAACTTTCTTTTGATTGAGCAGTTTTGAAAGACTCTTTTTGTAGAATCTGCAACTGGACATTTGGAGAGCTTTGAGGCCTATCGTGGAAAAAGAAATATTTTCAAATAAAAACAACTGAGAAGCATTCAGTGAAACTACTTTATGATCTGTGCATTTCCCTCAGAGAGTTGAACCTTTCTTGTAATTGTGCATTTTTGAAACAGGATTTTTGTAGAATCTGCAATTGGACATTTAGAGAGCATTATGGCCTATGGTAAAAAAAGAAATATCTTCCCATAAAAACTACACAGAAGCCTTCTGTGAAACTTCTTTCTCTTCTGTTCTTTTCTGTGTGATCTCACAGAGATCAACCTATATTTTGATTCAGCAGTTTTGAAACACTGTTTTTGTAGAATCTGCAAGTGGATATTTGGAGCGCTTTGAGGCCCAGGGTGAGAAAAGAAATATCTTGAAATAAAATCTACACAGAAGCATTCTGTGAAACTTCTTTCTGATCTGTGCATTCGTCTCATGGAGATGAACATTTCTTTTGATTGAGCAGTTTTGAAACTTCTTTTTGTAGAATCTGCCATGGACACTGGGAGAACATTCTGGCCTATGGTGAGAAACCAAATATTTTCCCATAAAAAGTATACAGAAGCATTCTGTGAAACTTCTTTCTGATCTGTGCATTCATCTAACAGACATGAACGTATATTTTGATTGAGCAGATTTGAAACTTCTTTTTGTAGAATCTGCCAATGGACAAAGGGAGAACATTGAGGCCTACGGTGAGAAATGAAATATTTTCCCATAAAAACTACACAGAAGCATTCTGTGAAACTTCTTTCTGATCTGTGCATTCATCTCAGAGAGATGAACTCTAATTTTGATAGAGCGGTTTGCAACACTCTTGTTGTAGAATATGCAAGTGGACATTTCGAGGGCTTTGAGGCCTCTTGGGAAAAAGGAAGTATCCACCCATAAAAACTACAGAGAAGTGTTCTGTGAAACTTCTTTCTGATCTGTGCATTCATCTCACGGAGGTGAAACTTTCTTTTTATTGAGCAGTTTCGAAACACTCTTTTTGTAGAATCTGCAAGTGGACATTGGAGCGCTTTTAGGCATACGGTCAAAAACGAAATATCTTCAAATAAAAACTACACAGAAGCATTCTGTGAAACTTCTTTCTGATCTGTGTATTCATCGCACAGAGTTGAACCTTTCTTTTCATTAAGCATTTTTGAAACACGCTTTTTGTAGAATCTGCAAGTGGACATTTGGAGAACATTGAGGCCTGCGGTGAAAAATGAAATATCTTCCCATAAAAACTACACAGAAGCATTCTGTGAGACTTCTTCCTGTTCTGTGTATTCACTTCACAGAGTACAACCTATCTTTTGTTTGAGCAGTTTTGAAACACTCTTTTTGTAGAATCTGCAAGTCGACATTTGAGGCGCTTTGGGGCCTATGGTGAAAAACGAAACATCTTCCAATAAAAACCGAACAGAATAATTCTGTGAAACTTCTTTCTATTCTGTGCATTCATCACACAGAGTTGAACTTTTCCTTTGATTGAGCAGTTTTGAAACACTCTTTTTGTAGTATCTGCAAGTGGACATGTGGAGTGCTTTGAGGCCCAGAGTGAAAAATGAAACATCTTCAAACAAATACTACTAAGAATCATTCTACCAAACTTCTTTCTATTCTGTGCATTCATATGGAATTGAAAGTTTCTTTTGATTGAGCAGTTTTGAAACACGCTTTTTGTAGAATCTGCAATTGGACATTTGGAGAGTATTGAGACCTATGGTGAAAAAGAAATATCTTCCCATAGAAACTACACAGAAGCATTCTGTGAAACTTCTCTCTGTTCTGTGCATTCATTACACAAAGATGAACCTATGTTTTCATTGAGAACATTTGAAACAATCATTTTCTGGAATCTGCAAGTGGACATTTGGAGCTCATTGAAGCTTATGTTGAAAAACGAAATATCTTCAAATAAAAACTACACAGAAGCATTCTCTGAATCTTCTTTCTGATGTGTACATTAATCTAACAGAGTTGAATCTCTCTTTTGATTGAGCAGTTCTGAAACACTCTTTCTGTAGAAACTGCAAGTGGACATTCAGAGATCTAAGGGGCCTATAGTGGAAAAAGGAATATCTTCAAATAAAAACTACACAGAAGCATTCTGTGAAACTTTTATCTGTTCTGTGCATTCAACTAACAGAGTTTAACCTTACTTTTGATTGAGCTGTTCTGAAACACTCTTTCTGTAGAAACTGCAAGTGGGCATTCAGAGATCTAAGGGGCCTATAGTGGAAAACGGAATATCTTCAAATAAAAACTACACAGAAGCATTCTGTGAAACTACTTTCTGTTCTGTGCATTCAACTAACAAAGTTGAACTTTACTTTTGATTGAGCAGTTCTGAAACTCTCTTTCTGTGGAACCTGCAAGTGGACATTTGGAGCGCTAAGGGGCCTATAGTGGAAAAAGGAATATCTTCAAATAAAAAATACAGAGAAGCATTCTGTGAAACTTCTTTCTGTTCTGTGCATTCAACTAACAGAGCTGAAACTTACTTTTGATTGAGCAGTTCTGAAACACTCTTTCTGTAGAAACTGCAATTGGACTTTCGGAGTGCTAAGAGGCCTATGGTGGAAAAAGATATATCTTAAAATAAAAACCACACAGAAGCATTCTGTTAATCTTCTCTCTGTTCTCTGCATTCAACTAACAGAGTTGAACGTTACTTTTGATTAAGCAGCTCTGAAACACACTTTCTGTAGAAACTGCAAGTGGACAGTCCGAGCGCTAAGGGGCCTATGGTGGAAAATGGAATATCATCAAATTAAAACGACACAGAAGCATTCTGTGAAAATTCTTTCTGATTTGTCCATTCAACTAACACTGTTGAAACTTACTTTGATTGAGGAGTTGTGAAACACTCTTTCTCTAGAAACTGCAAGTGAACATAGGAGTGTTAGGAGGCCTATAGTGTAAAAAGGAATATCTTCCAATAAAAACTACACAGAAGAATTTGTGAAACTACTTTCTCTTCTGTGCATTCAACTAACAGAGTTGAACCTGACTTTTGATGGAGCAGTTCTGAAACACTCTTTCTGTAGAAACTGCAAGTGGACATTCTGAGTGCTAAAGAGCCCTATGGTGGAAAAAGGAATATCTTCAAATAAAAACGACACAGAAGCATTCTTTGAAGCTTCTTTCTGACCTGGGCATTCAACTAACACAGTTGAACCTTACTTTTGATTGAGGAGATGTGAAACACTTTGTAGAAACTGCGTGTGGAAATTCGGAGCGCTAAGGGGCCTATAGTGAAAAAGGAATATCTTCAAATAAAAACTACACAGAAGCAGTCTGTGAAAATTCTTTCTGTTCTGTGCATTCAACTAACAGAGTTGAACCTTACTTTTGATTGAGCAGTTCTGAAACACTCTTTCGGTAGAATCTACAAGGGGATATTAGGAGCGCTATGGGGCCTGTAGTGGAAAAAGGAATATCTTCAAATAAAAACTACACAGAAGCATTCTGTGAAACTTTTTTCTGATCTGTGCATTCAACTAACAGAGTTGAACCTTACTTTTCATTGAGCAGTTCTGAAACACTCTTTCTGTAGAAACTGCAATTGGACATTGGGATTTCCAAGAGGCCTATTATGGGAGTAGGAGTATCTTCAAATAAAAACTACACAGATGCATTCTGTGATGCTCATTTCTGATCTGTGCATTCAACTAACAGGGTTTAACCTTACTTTTGATTGAGGAGTTTTGAAACACCCTTTCTGTAGAAACTGCGTGTGGTCATTCGGAGCGCTAAAAGGCCTATAGTGGAAAAAGGTGTATCTTAAAATAAAAACTACACAGAAGCATTCTGTGAAACTTCTTTCTGTTCTGTGCATTCAACTAACAGAGTTGAACCTTACTATTGATTGAGCAGTTCCGAAACACTCTTTCGGTAGAAACAGCAAGTGGACATTCAGAGCACAAAGGGGCGTTTAGTGGAAAAAGGAATACATACAAATAAAAACTACACAGAAGCATTATGTGAATCTTCTTTCTGTTCTGTGCATTCAACTAAAAGAGTTGAACCTTTCTTTTGGTTCAGCAGTTCTAAAACACTCTTTCTGTAGAAACTGCAAGTGGACATTCGGAGAGCTAAGGGGCCTAAAGTGGAAAAAGGAATATCTTCAAATACAAACTACACAGAAGCATTCTGTGAAACTTCTTTCTGCTCTGGGCATTCAACTAACAGAGTTGAACATTACCTTTGATTGAGCCGTTCTGAAACACTCTTTCGGTAGAAACTGCAAGTGGACATTCCGAGCGCTAAGGGGCCTATAGCGGAAAAAGGAATATATTCAAATAAAAACTACACAGAAGCATTCTGTGAAACTTCTTTCTTTTCTGTGCATTCAACTAACAGAGTTGAACATCACTTTTGATTGAGCAGTTCTGAAACACTCTTTCTGTAGAAACTGCAAGTGGACATTCGGAAATCTAAGGGGCCTATAGTGGAAAGAGGAATATCTTCAAATAAAACTACACAGAAGCATTCTGTGAAACTTCTTTCTGTTCTGTGCATTCAACTAAAAGAGTTGAACTTTAAGTTTGATTGAGCAGTTCTGAAACACTCTTTCTGTAGAATCTGCAAGTGGACATTCAGAGCCCTAAGGGGCCTATAGTGGAAAAAGTAATATCTTCAAATAAAAACTACACAAAAGCATTCTGTAATACTTCTTTCAGATCTGCGCATACAGCTAAAAGAGTTGAACATTACTTTAATTGAGCAGTTCTGAAACACTCTTTCTGTAGAGACTGCAAGTGGACTTTCACAGCGCTAAGGGGCCTAGAGTGCAAAAAGGAATATCTTCAAGTAAAAACTACAGAGAAGTGTTCTGTGAAACTTCCTCTGTTCTGTGCATTCAACTAATAGTGTTGAACCTTACTTTTTATTGAGCAGTTCTGAAACACTCTTTCTGTAGAAACTTCAATTGGACATTCTGAGCGCTAAGGGGCCTATAGTGGAAAAACAAGTATCTTCAAATAAAAGCTACACAGTAACACTCTGTGAAACTTCTTTCTGTTCTGGCATTCAACTAACAGAGTTGAAACTTACTTTGATAGAGTAGTTCTGAAACCCTCTTTCTGTAGAAACTACTAGTGGACATAAGAGCGCTAAGAGGCCTATAGTTGAGAAAGGAATATTTTGAAATAAAAACTACACAGAAGCATTCTGTGAAACTTTTTTCTGTTCTCTGCATTCAACTAACAGATTTGAACCATACTTTTGATTGAGCAGTTCTGAAACACTCTTTCTTTAGAGACTGCAGTGGTCAAACTGAGCGGTGAGACCTATGGCGGAAAAAAGAATATCTTCAAATAAAAACTACGGAGAAGCATTCTGTGAAACCTCTTTCTGTTCTCTGCATTCAAATAACAGAGTTGAACCTTACTTTTGATTGAGCAGCTCTGAAACACACTTTCTGTAGAAACTGCAAGTGGACAGTCCGAGCGCTAAGGGGCCTATGGTGGAAAATGGAATATCATCAAATTACAACGACACAGAAGCATTCTGTGAAACTTCTTTCTGATCTGTCCATTCAACTAACACTGTTGAACTTACTTTGATTGAGGAGTTGTGAAACAGTCTTTCTGTAGAAACTGCAAGTGAACATAGGAGTGCCAGGAGGCCTATAGTGTAAAAAGGAATATCTTCTAATAAAAACTACACAGAAGAATTTGCGAAACTTCTTTCTCTTCTGTGCATTCAACTAACAGACTTGAACATTACTTTGGATGGAGCAGTTCTGAAACACTCTTTCTGTAGAAACTGCAAGTGGACATTCTGAGGGCTACAGAGGCGTATGGGGGAAAAAGGAATATCATCAAATAAAAATGACACAGAAGCATTCTTTGAAGCTTCTTTCTGATCTGGGCATTCAACTAACACAGTTGAACCTTACTTTTGATTGAGGAGTTGTGAAATAATTTTTTTGTAGAAACTGCGTGTGGAAATTCAGAGTGCTAAGGGGCCTATAGTGAAAAAGAAATACCTTCAAATAAGAACTACACAGAAGCAGTCTGTGAAAATTTTTTCTGTTCTGTGCATTAAACTAACAGAGTTGAACCATAGTTTTGATTGAGCTGTTCTGAAACACTCTTTCTGTAGAAACTACAAGTGGACATTTGGAGATCTAAGGGGCTATAGTGGAAAAAGGAATATCTTCAACTAAAAACTACAGAGAAGCATTCTGTGAAACTTCTTTCTGTTCGGTGCATTCAACTAACAGAGCTGAAACTTACTTTTGATTGCACAGTTCTGAAACACTCTTTCTGTAGAAACTGCAATTGGACTTTCGGAGTGCTAAGAGGCCAATGGTGGAAAAAGATATATCTTAAAATAAAAACTACACAGAAGCATTCTGTGATTCTTCTCTCTGTTCTGTGCATTCAACTAACAGAGTTGAACCTTACTTTTGATTGAGCAGTTCTGAAACACTCTTTCTGTAGAAACTGCAAGTGGACATTCGGAGAGCTATGGGGCCTAAAGTGGAAAAAGGAATATCTTCAAATAAAAACTACACAGAAGCATTCTGTGAAACTTCTTTTGGTTCAGTGGATTCAACTAACACAGTAGAACTTTACTATTGATTGAGCAGTTCTGAAACACTCTTTCTGTAGAAACTGCAAGTGGACATTCGGAGCACTAAGAGGCCTATAGTGGAAAAAGGAATATCTCCAAATAAAAACTACAAAGAATTCAGTGAAACTTTTTTCTGATCTGTGCATTCAACTAACAGAGTTGAACCTTACTTTTGATTGAGTAGTTCTGAAACACTCTTTCTGAAGAAACTGCAATTGGACATTGGGATTTCTAAGAGGCCTATTATGGGAATAGTAGTATCTTCAAATAAA
>NW_026652606.1:0-2596 GCF_009828535.3 Hylobates moloch
TAGACAGAATCATTCTGAGAAACTTCTTTCTGTTGTGTGCATTCATCTCACAGTGTTGAAACTTTCCTTTAATTGAGCAGTTTTGAAGCACTCTTTTTGTAGAATCTGCAAGTGGAGATTAGGAGGGCTTTGTGGCCTATCGTGGAAAGGGAAATATCTTCACATGAAATCTAGACAGAAGCAATCTGAGAAAATACTTTGTGGTGTGCGCATTCACCTCACAGAGTTGAACCTTTCTTTTGATTGAGCAGGTTGGAAACAGTCTTTTCGTAGAATACGCAAGTGGACACTTGGTGTGCTTTGTGGCATATTTTGGAAAAGGAAATATCTTCACATAAAAACTAGACAGAAGCATTATGAGAAACTTCACTGTGGTGTGTGCATTCATCTCACAGAGTTCAACCTTTCTTTTGATTGAGCAGTTTTGAAACACTATTTTTGTAGAATCCACAAGTGGACATTTGGAGTGCTTTGAGGCCTATTGTGGAAAAGGAAATATCTTCACATAAAAACTAGACAGAAGCATTCTGAGAAGCTTCTTTCTGTTGTGTGCATTCATCTCACAGGGTGTAACCTTGCCTTAGATTGATCAGTTTTGAAACACTCTTTGTAGATTGTGCAAGTGGACCTTTGGAGCGCTTTGTGGCCTATTGTGGAAAAGGAAATATCTTCACATAAAAACTAGACAGAAGCAATCTGAGAAAATACTTTGTGGTATGTGCATTCACCTCACAGAGTTGAACCTTTCTTTTGGATGAGCAGTTTTGGAGCACTCTTTTTGTAGAATCTGCAAGTGGACATTTGCAGCGCTTTGAGGCCTATTGTGGAAAAGAAAATATCTTCACATAAAAACTAGACAGAAGCACTCTGCGAAACTTCTTTGTGGTGTGTGCATTCATCTCACAGAGTTGAACATTTCTTTTGATTGAGCAGTTTTGAAACACTCTTTTTCTTTTTTTTATTATTATACTTTAGATTTTAGGGTACATGTGCACAATGTGCAGGTTTGTTACATATGTATCCATGTGCCATGTTGGTTTTCTGCACCCATCAACTCGTCATTTAACATTAGGTATATCTCCTAATACTGTCTCTCCCCCATCCCCCCACCCCACAACAGTCCCCAGAGTGTGATGTTCCCCTTCCTGTGTCCATGAGTTCTCATTGTTCAATTCCCACCTATGAGTGAGAACATGTGGTGTTTGGTTTTTTGTCCTTGTGATAGTTTACTGAGAATGATGGTTTTCTGTTTCATCCATGTCCCTACAAAGGACATGAGCTCATCATTTTTTATGGCTGCATAGTACTCCATGGTGTATATGTGCCACATTTTCTTAATCCACTCTATCATTGTTGGACATTTGGGTTGGTTCCAAGTCTTTGCTATTGTGAATAGTGCCACAATAAACATACGTATGCATGTGTCTTTATAGCAGCATGATTTATAGTCCTTTGGGTATATACCCAATAATAGGATGGCTGGGTCAAGTGGTATTTCTAGCTCTAGATCCCTGAGGAATTGCCACACTGACTTCCACAATGGCTGAACTAGTTTACAGTCCCACCGACAGTGTAAAGGTGTTCTAGTTCGGCACATCCTCTCCAGCAATTGTTGGTTCCTGACTTTTTAATGATGGCCATCCTAACTGGTGTGAGATGGTATCTCATTGTGGATTTGATTTGCATTTCTCTGATGGCCAGTGATGATGAGCATTTTTTCTTGTGTTTTTTGGCTGCATAAATGTCTTCTTTTGAGAAGTGTCTGTTCATGTCCTTCGCCCACTTTTTGATGGTGTTGTTTGTTTTTTTCTTGTAAATTTGTTTGAATTCATTGTGGATTCTGGATATTAGCCCTTTGTCAAATGAGTAGGTTGCAAAATTTTTTTCCCATTCTGTAGGTTGCCTGCTCTCTGATGGTAGTTTCTTTTGCTGTGCAGAAGCCCTTTAGTTTAATTAGATCCCATTTGTTAATTTTGGCTTTGTTGCCATTGCTTTTTGTGTTTTAGACATGAAGTCCTTGCCCATGCCTATGTCCTGAATGGTATTGCCTAGGTTTTCTTCTAGAGTTTTTATGGTTTTAGGTCTAACATGTAAGTCTTTAGTCCATCTTGAATTAATTTTTGTATGAGGTTTAAGGAAGGGATCCAGTTTCAGCTTTCTACATATGGCTAGCCAGTTTTCCCAGCACCATTTATTAAATAGGGAATCCTGTCCCCATTTCTTGTTTTTGTCAGGTTTGTCAAAGATCAGATAGTTGTAGATATGTGGCATTATTTCTGAGGGCTCTGTTCTGTTCCATTGGTCTGTGTCTCTGTTGTGGTACCAGTACCATGCTGTTTTGGTTACTGTAGCCTTGTAGTATAGTTTGAAGTCAGCAAGAGTGATGCCTCCAGCTTTGTTCTTTTGGCTTAGGATTGACTTGGCAATGCGGGCTCTTTTTTGATTCCATATGAACTTTAAAGTAGTTTTTTCCAATTCTGTGAAGAAAGTCATTGGTAGCTTGATGAGGATGGCATTGAATCTATAAATTACCTTGGGCAGTATGGCCATTTTCACGATATTGATTCTTCCAACCCATGAGCATGGAATGTTCTTC
>NW_026652606.1:17596-32559 GCF_009828535.3 Hylobates moloch
CCACAACAGAGACATAGATCAATGGAACAGAACAGAGCCCTCAGAAATGATGCCGCATATCTACAACTATTTGATCTTTGACAAACCTGACAAAAACAAGAAATGGGGAAAGGATTCCCTATTTAATAAATGGTGCTGGGAAAACTGGCTAGCCATATGTAGAAAGCTGAAACTGGATCCCTTCCTTACACCTTATACAAAAATTAATTCAAGATGGATTAAAGACTTAAATGTTAGACCTAAAACCATTAAAATCCTACAAGAAAACCTAGGCAATACCATTCAGGCCATAGGCGTGGGCAAGGACTTCATGTCTAAAACACCAAAAGCAATGGCAACAAAAGCCAAAATTGACAAATGGGATCTCATTAAACTAAAGAGCTTCTGCACAGCAAAAGAAACTACCATCAGAGTGAACAGGCAACCTACAGAATGGGAGAAAATTTTTGCAACCTACTCATCTGACAAAGGGCTAATATCCAGAATCTACAATGAACTCAAACAAATTTACAAGAAAAAAACAAACAACCCCATCAAAAAGTGGGCAGAGGACATGAACAGACACTTCTCAAAAGAAGACATTTATGCAGCCAGAAAACACATGAAGAAATGCTCATCATCACTGGCCATCAGAGAAATGCAAATCAAAACCACCGTGAGATACCATCTCACACCAGTTAGAATGGCCATCATTAAAAAATCAGGAAACAACAGGTGCTGGAGAGGATGTGGAGAAATAGGAACACTTTTACACTGTTGGTGGGACTGTAAACTAGTTCAACCATTGTGGAAGTCAGTGTGGCAATTCCTCAGGGATCTCGAACTAGAAATACCATTTGACCCAGCCATCCCATTACTGGGTATATACCCAAAGGAGTATAAATCATGCTGCTATAAAGACACATGCACACGTATGTTTATTGCGGCACTATTCACAATAGCAAAGACTTGGAACCAACCCAAATGTCCAACAGCAATAGACTGGATTAAGAAAATGTGGCACATATACACCATGGAATACTATGCAGCCATAAAAAATGATGAGTTCGTGTCCTTTGTAGGGACATGGATGAAACTGGAAAACATCATTCTCAGTAAACTATCGCAAGGATGAAAAACCAAACACCGCATGTTCTCACTCATAGGTGGGAATTGAACAATGAGAACTCATGGACACAGGAAGGGGAACATCACATTCCGGGTACTGTTGTGGGGTGGAGGGTGGGGGGGCGGGGACAGCATTAGGAGATATACCTAATGCTAAATGACGAGCTAATGGGTGCAGGAAATCAACATGGCACATGGATACATATGTAACAAACCTGCACATTGTGCACATGTACCCTAAAACCTAAAGTATAATTAAAAAAAAAAAAGAGATTTACAAAAATGTAAAAAAAAAAAAAAAAAAATGTTTTTGTAGAATGTACAAGTGGACAATTGGAGGGCTTTGAGGCCAGTGGTGAAAATTGAAATATCTTCAAATAAAAACTACACGGAATCATTCTGTGAAACTTCTTTCTATTCTGTGTATTCATCTCATGGAGTTGAACCTTTCTTTTGATTGAGCAGTTTTGAAAGACTCTTTTTGTAGAGTCTGCAAGTCGACATTTGGAGCGCTTTGAGGCCTATCATGGAAAAAGTAATATCTTCACAGAAAAACTACACAGAAGTATTCTGTGAAACTTCTTCATGATCTGTGCATTCATCTCAGAGAGTGGAAACTTTCTTTTGATTGTGCAGTTTTGAAACAGGCCTTTTGTAGAATCTGCAATTGGCCATTTGGAGAGCATTGTGGCCTATGGTGAAAAAAGAAATATCCTCCCAACAAAACTACACGGAAGCATACTGTGAAACTTCTTTCTCTTCTGTGCATTCATCTCACAGTTATGAAACTATCTTTTGATTGAGCAGTTTTAAAACACTGTTTTTGTAGAATCTGCAAATGGACATTTGGAGTGCTTTGGGGCCTATGATGAGAAACGAAATATCTTCAAATAAAAACTAGACAGAAGCATTCTGTGAAACTTCCTTCTGATCTGTGCATTCATCTCACAGAGGTGAAACTTTCTTTTGATTGTGCAATTTCGATACACCCTATTTGTAGAATCTGCAAGCGGACAATTGGAGAGTTTTCAGGCCAATGGTGAAAAATGAAATATATTCAAATAAAAACTACACAGAAGCATTCTGTGAAACTTCCTTCTGATTTATGCATTCATCTATCAGAGTTGAACATTTCTTTTGATTGTGCAGTTTTGAAACACACTTTTTGTAGAATCAGCAAGTGGACATTTTGAGAACATTGAGGCCTATGGTGAAAAACTATATATCTTCCCATAAAAACTACACAGAAGCATTCTGTGAAACTTCTTTCTGATCTGTGCATTCATCTCACAGAGATGAACCTTACTTTAGATTCTGCAGTTTTGAAACACTCTTTTTGTAGAATCTGCAAGTGGACATTTGTAGTGCTTTGAGGACTACGGTGAAAAACGAAATATACTCAAATAAAAACTACATGGAATCATTCTGTGAAACTTCTTTCTATTCTGTGCATTCATCTCACAGAGTTGAACCTTTCTTTTGATTGAGCCGTTTTGAAAGACTCTTTTTCTAGAGTCTGCAAGTTGACATTTGGCACACTTTGAGGCCTATTGTGGAAAAAGAAATATCTTCAAAGAAAAACTGCACAGAAACATTCTGTGAAACTTCTTTATGATCTGTGCATTCATCTCAGAGAGTTTAAACTTTCTTTTGATTGTGCAGTTTTGAAACAGGCTTTTTGTAGAATCTGCAATTGGACATTCGGAGAGCATTGTGGCCTATGGTGAAAAAAGAAATATCTTCCCATCAAAATGACAAAGAAGCATTCTGTGAAACTGCTTTCTTTTCTGTGCATTCATCTCAGAGAGATGAAACAATCTTTTGATTGAGCAGTTTTAAAACACTGTTTTTGTAGAATCTGCAAGTGGACATTTGGAGCGCTTTCAGGCCTATGATGAGAAACGAAATATCTTCAAATAAAAACTACACAGAAGCATTTTGTGAACCTTCTTTGTGATCTGTGTATTCATCTAACAGAGTTGTACATTTCTTTTGATTGAGCAGTTTTGAAACAGTCTTTTTGTAGAATTTGTCAGTGGACATTTGGAGAATATTGAGGTGTATTGTGAAAAACGAAATATGTTCCCATAAAAACTATACAGAAGGATTCTGTGAAACTTCTTTCTACTCTGTGCATTGATCTCACAGAGATGAACTATACTTCTAATTCAGCAATTTTGAAACACTCTTCTTGGAGAACCTGCAAGTGGACATTTGGAATGCTTTCATGCCTGTGGGAAAAGGGAAGTTTCCACCCATAAAAACTACAGAGAAGCATTGTGTGAATCTACTTTCTGATCTGTGCATTCATCTCACAGAGGTGAAACTTTCTTTTGATTGTGAAATTTCGATACACCCTATTTGTAGAATCTGCAAGTGGACATTTGGAAAGCTTTTAGGCCTATGGTGAAAAATGAAATATATTAAAATAAAAACTACACAGAAGCATTCTCTGAAACTTCTTTCTGATTTATGCATTCATCTAACAGAGCTGAACACTTCTTTTGATTGAGCAGTTTTGAAACACACTTTTTGTAGAATCTGCCAGTGGAAATTTAGAGAATATTGAGGCCTAAGGTGAAAAACCGAAATATCTTCCCATAAAAACTATACAGAAGCACTCTTTGAAACTTCTTTCTGATCTGTGCATTCATCAAATAGTGATGAACTTTACTTTTGATTGAGCAGTTTTGAAACACTCTTTTTGTAGAATCTGCAAGTGGACATTTGGTGTGCTTTGAGGCCTACGGGAAAAAGGAATTATCCACCCATGAAACTACAGAGAAGCATTCTGTGAAACTTCTTTCTCATCTGCGAATTCATCTCACTGATGTGAACCTTTCTTGTGATTGAGCAATTTCCAAACACTCTTTTGGTAGAATCTGCAAGTGGACATTTGGAGAACTTAGAGGCCTACTGTGAAAAACGAAATATCTTCAAGTAATAACTACACATAATCATTCTGTGAAACTTCTTTCTATTCTGTGCATTCATCACACAGAGTGGAACCTTTGTTTTGATTGAGCAGTTTTGAAGCACACTTTTTGTAGAATCTGGAAGTGGACATTTGGAGAACATTGAGGCCTATGGTGAAAAATAAAATATCTTCCCATCAAAACTACATAGAAGCATTCTGTGAAACTTCTATCTGATCTGTGCATTCATCTAACAGAGCTGAAACTTTCTATTGATTGACCAGTTTTGAAACACACTTTTTGTAAAATCTGCAAGTGGACATTTGGAGTGCTTTGAGGCCTATGGGGAAAAAGGAAGTATCCACACATAAAAACTACAGAGAAGCATTGTGTGAAACTTCTTTCTGATCTGTGCATTCATCTCATGGAGTAGAAAGTTTCTTTTGATTGAGCAGTTTTGAAACACTCTTTTTGTAGAATCTGCAAGTGGACATTTGGAGAACTTTGAGGCCTATAGTGAAAAACGAAATATCTTCCCATGAAACTACACAGAAGCATTCTGTGAAACTGCTTTCTGATCTGTGCATTCATTTCACAGAGTTGAACTTTACTTTCGAATGAGCAATTTTGAAGAACTCTTTTTGTAGAATCTGCAAGTGGACATTTGGAGCGCTTTCAGGCCTATGGTGAAAAACGAAATAACTTCAAATAAAAACTACACAGAATCATTCTGTGAAACATCTTTCTTTTCTGTGCATTCATATCAGAGAATTGATACTTTCTTTTGATTGAGCAGCATTGAAACACATTATTTGTAGGGTCTGCAAGTGGACATTTGGAGCACTTTGAGGCCCATCTTGGAAAAAGAAATACCTTTAACTAAAAATAACACAGAAGCATTCTGTGAATCTACTTTTTGATGTGTGTATTCATCTCCGAGAGTGGAGCCTTTCTTTTGATTGTGCAGTTTTGAAACAAGCTTTTTTTAGAATCTGCAACTGGACATTTGTAGAGCATTGAGGCCTATGGTGAAAAAACAAATATCTTCCCATTAAAACTACACAGAAGCATTGTGTGAAACTTCTCTCTGTTATGTGCACTCATGTAACAGAGTTGAAACTTTCTTTTGATTGAGCAGTTTTGAAACAATCTTTTTGTAGAATCTGCCAGTGGACATTTGGAGAACATTGAGGCCTACAATGAAAAACGAAATATGTTCCCATAAAAACTACACAGAATCATTCTGTGAAACTTCCTTCTGATCTGTGCATTCATCTCACAGAGATGTACTTTTCTTTTGATTGAGCGGTTCTGAAACACCCTTTTTATAGAATCTGCAAGTCTACATTTGGATTGCTTTGAAGTCTATGGGGAAAAAGGAAGTATCCACTAACAAAAACTACAGAGAGTCATTCTGTGAAAGTTCTTGCTGATCTGTGCATTCATCTCACAGAGTTGAATTTTCTTTTGATTGAGAAATTTTGAAACAATCTTTTTTTGAATCTGCAAGTGGACATTTGAGTGATTTCAGGCCTATGGGGAAAAACGAAATATCTTCAAATAAAAACTACACAGAAGCATTCTGTGAAACTTCTTTCTGTTCTGTGCATTCATCTCACAGAGTAGAACCTGTGTTTTGATTGAGCAGTTTTGATGCACTCTTTTTGTAGAATCTGCAAGAGGACATATGAAACGCTTTGAGGCCTATGTTGAGAATCAAAATATCTTCAAATAAAAACAACACAGAAGCATTCTGTGAAACTTCATTCTTATCTGTGCATTCATCTATCACAGTTGAAACTTTCTTTTGATTGAGCAGTTTTGAAACACTCTTTTTGTAGAATCTGCAAGTGGATGTTTGGAGTGCTTTGAGGCCTATGGGGAAATAAGAAGTATCCACACATAAAAACTACAGAGAAGCATTCTGTGAATCTTCTTCCTGATCTCTGCATTCATCTCACCGAGTTGAATATTTCTTATGATCAAGCAGTATTGAAGCACTCTTTTTGTAGAATCTGCCAGTGGACATTTGGAGCGCTTTGAGGGTTATAGTGAAAACCGAAAAATCTTCAAATAAAAACTACACAGAAGCATTTGGTTAAACTTCTTTCTGATCTGTGCATTCATGTAACAGAGTTGCACCTTTCTTTCGATTGAGCAGTTTTGAAACACTCTTTTTGTAGTATCTGCTAGTGGACATTTGGAGAACATTGAGGCCTATGGTGAAAAACGAAATATCTTCAAGTAGAAACTACACAGCATCCTTCTGTGAAACTTCTGCCTATTCTGTACATTCATCTCAAAGTGTAAAACCTTTCGTTTGATTGAGCAGTTTTGAAACACTCTTTTTGCAGAATCTGCAAGTGGACATTTGGAGTGCTTTGAGGCCTACGGGGGAAAAGAAACTATCCACACATAAAAACTACAGAAAAGCATTCTGTGAAACTTCTTTCCGATCTGTGAATTCATTCCACAGAGTTGAGCCTGTCGTTTGATTGAGCAGTATTGAAACACTCCTTTGTAGAATCGGCAAGTGGACATTTGGAGCGATTTCAATCCTATGGTGGAAAATGGAATATCTTCAAATAAAAACTACACAGAAGCATTCTGTTAAACTTCTCTCTGTACTGTGCATTCATCTCACAGAGATAAACCTATCTTTTGATTGAGCAGTTTTGAAACACTCTTTGGGTAGGAACTGCAAGTGGACATTTGGAGTGCTTTGAGGCCTATGGGGAAAAAGGATGTATCCACACATAAAAACTACAGAGAAGCATTCTGTGCAACTTCTCTATCATCTGTTCATTCATATCACAGAGTTGAATCTTTCTTTTCATTCAGCAATTTTGAAACACTCTTTTTGTAGAATCTGCAAGTGGACATTTGGAGCGATTTCAGACCTATGGTGAAAAACGAAATATTTTGAAATAAAAACTACACAGAAGCATTCTGTTAAACTTCTTTCTCATCTGTGCATTCATTTAACAGAGTTGAACCTTTATTTTGATTGAACAGTTTTGAAACACTGTTTTTGTAGAATCTGCAAGTGGACATTTGGAGAACATTGAGGCCTACGATGAAAAGCGAGATATCTTCGCATAAAAACTACCCAGAAGCATTCCTTAAAACTTCTCTCTGTTCTGTGCATTCATCTCACAGAGATGAACCTACCTTTTGATTGAGCACTTTTGAAACACTCTTTTTTTAGCATCTGCAAGTGGACATTTGGATCCTTTTGAGGTCTACGATGAAAAACGAAATATCTTCAAATAAAAACTACACAGAAGCATTCTGTGAAACTTCTTTCTGATCTGTGCATTCATCTAACGGAGTTGAACCTTTCTTTTGATAGAGCATTTCTGAAACACTCTTTTTGTAGAATCTGCAAGTGGACATTTGGAGCCCTTGGAACCCTATCGTGGAAAATGGAATATATTCAAATAAAAACTACACAGAAGTATTTGTGAAACTTCTTTATGAACTGTGCATTCACCTCGGAGAGTGGAAAATTTCTTTTGATTTAGCAGTTTTTAAACACTGTTTCTATAGAATCTGCAATTGGACATTTGGAGAGCATTGTGGCCTATGGTGGAAAAAAATATCTTCCCATGAAAACGACACAGAAACATTCTGTGAAACTTCTTTCTGATATGTGCTTTCATCTAACAGAGTTGACCCTTTCTTTTGATTGAGCAGTTCTGAAACACTATTTTTGTAGAATCTGCAAAGGGACATTTTGGGAACATTGAGGTCCATGGTGAAAAACTGAATATCTTCCCATCAAGACAACACAGAAACATTCTGTGAAACTTCTTTCTGATCTGTGCATTTATCTCACGGAGATGAACCTCTCTTTTGATTGAGCAGCTTTGAAACACTCTTTTTGTAGAATCTGTAAGTGGACATGTGGAGTGCTTTGAGGCCTATGGTAAAAAATGAAATATCTTCAAATAAAAACCACACAGAAGCATTCTGTGAAACTTCTTTCTGATCTGTGCATTCTTCTCACAGAGCAGAAACTTTCTTTTGATTGAGCAGTTTTGAAAGACTCTTTTTGTAGAATCTGCAACTGGACATTTGGAGAGCTTTGAGGCCTATCGTGGAAAAAGAAATATTTTCAAATAAAAACAACTGAGAAGCATTCAGTGAAACTACTTTATGATCTGTGCATTTCCCTCAGAGAGTTGAACCTTTCTTGTAATTGTGCATTTTTGAAACAGGATTTTTGTAGAATCTGCAATTGGACATTTAGAGAGCATTATGGCCTATGGTAAAAAAAGAAATATCTTCCCATAAAAACTACACAGAAGCCTTCTGTGAAACTTCTTTCTCTTCTGTTCTTTTCTGTGTGATCTCACAGAGATCAACCTATATTTTGATTCAGCAGTTTTGAAACACTGTTTTTGTAGAATCTGCAAGTGGATATTTGGAGCGCTTTGAGGCCCAGGGTGAGAAAAGAAATATCTTGAAATAAAATCTACACAGAAGCATTCTGTGAAACTTCTTTCTGATCTGTGCATTCATCTCATGGAGATGAACATTTCTTTTGATTGAGCAGTTTTGAAACTTCTTTTTGTAGAATCTGCCATGGACACTGGGAGAACATTCCGGCCTATGGTGAGAAACCAAATATTTTCCCATAAAAAGTATACAGAAGCATTCTGTGAAACTTCTTTCTGATCTGTGCATTCATCTAACAGACATGAACGTATATTTTGATTGAGCAGATTTGAAACTTCCTTTTGTAGAATCTGCCAATGGACAAAGGGAGAACATTGAGGCCTACGGTGAGAAATGAAATATTTTCCCATAAAAACTACACAGAAGCATTCTGTGAAACTTCTTTCTGATCTGTGCATTCATCTCAGAGAGATGAACTCTAATTTTGATAGAGCGGTTTGCAACACTCTTGTTGTAGAATATGCAAGTGGACATTTCGAGGGCTTTGAGGCCTCTTGGGAAAAAGGAAGTATCCACCCATAAAAACTACAGAGAAGTGTTCTGTGAAACTTCTTTCTGATCTGTGCATTCATCTCACGGAGGTGAAACTTTCTTTTTATTGAGCAGTTTCGAAACACTCTTTTTGTAGAATCTGCAAGTGGACATTGGAGCGCTTTTAGGCATACGGTCAAAAACGAAATATCTTCAAATAAAAACTACACAGAAGCATTCTGTGAAACTTCTTTCTGATCTGTGTATTCATCGCACAGAGTTGAACCTTTCTTTTCATTAAGCATTTTTGAAACACGCTTTTTGTAGAATCTGCAAGTGGACATTTGGAGAACATTGAGGCCTGCGGTGAAAAATGAAATATCTTCCCATAAAAACTACACAGAAGCATTCTGTGAGACTTCTTCCTGTTCTGTGTATTCACTTCACAGAGTACAACCTATCTTTTGTTTGAGCAGTTTTGAAACACTCTTTTTGTAGAATCTGCAAGTCGACATTTGAGGCGCTTTGGGGCCTATGGTGAAAAACGAAACATCTTCCAATAAAAACCGAACAGAATAATTCTGTGAAACTTCTTTCTATTCTGTGCATTCATCACACAGAGTTGAACTTTTCCTTTGATTGAGCAGTTTTGAAACACTCTTTTTGTAGTATCTGCAAGTGGACATGTGGAGTGCTTTGAGGCCCAGAGTGAAAAATGAAACATCTTCAAACAAATACTACTAAGAATCATTCTACCAAACTTCTTTCTATTCTGTGCATTCATATGGAGTTGAAAGTTTCTTTTGATTGAGCAGTTTTGAAACACGCTTTTTGTAGAATCTGCAATTGGACATTTGGAGAGTATTGAGACCTATGGTGAAAAAGAAATATCTTCCCATAGAAACTACACAGAAGCATTCTGTGAAACTTCTCTCTGTTCTGTGCATTCATTACACAAAGATGAACCTATGTTTTCATTGAGAACATTTGAAACAATCATTTTCTGGAATCTGCAAGTGGACATTTGGAGCTCATTGAAGCTTATGTTGAAAAACGAAATATCTTCAAATAAAAACTACACAGAAGCATTCTCTGAATCTTCTTTCTGATGTGTACATTAATCTAACAGAGTTGAATCACTCTTTTGATTGAGCAGTTCTGAAACACTCTTTCTGTAGAAACTGCAAGTGGACATTCAGAGATCTAAGGGGCCTATAGTGGAAAAAGGAATATCTTCAAATAAAAACTACACAGAAGCATTCTGTGAAACTTTTATCTGTTCTGTGCATTCAACTAACAGAGTTTAACCTTACTTTTGATTGAGCTGTTCTGAAACACTCTTTCTGTAGAAACTGCAAGTGGGCATTCGGAGATCTAAGGGGCCTATAGTGGAAAACGGAATATCTTCAAATAAAAACTACACAAAAGCATTCTGTGAAACTACTTTCTGTTCTGTGCATTCAACTAACAAAGTTGAACTTTACTTTTGATTGAGCAGTTCTGAAACTCTCTTTCTGTGGAACCTGCAAGTGGACATTTGGAGCGCTAAGGGGCCTATAGTGGAAAAAGGAATATCTTCAAATAAAAAATACAGAGAAGCATTCTGTGAAACTTCTTTCTGTTCTGTGCATTCAACTAACAGAGCTGAAACTTACTTTTGATTGAGCAGTTCTGAAACACTCTTTCTGTAGAAACTGCAATTGGACTTTCGGAGTGCTAAGAGGCCTATGGTGGAAAAAGATATATCTTAAAATAAAAACCACACAGAAGCATTCTGTTAATCTTCTCTCTGTTCTCTGCATTCAACTAACAGAGTTGAACGTTACTTTTGATTAAGCAGCTCTGAAACACACTTTCTGTAGAAACTGCAAGTGGACAGTCCGAGCGCTAAGGGGCCTATGGTGGAAAATGGAATACCATCAAATTAAAACGACACAGAAGCATTCTGTGAAAATTCTTTCTGATTTGTCCATTCAACTAACACTGTTGAAACTTACTTTGATTGAGGAGTTGTGAAACACTCTTTCTCTAGAAACTGCAAGTGAACATAGGAGTGTTAGGAGGCCTATAGTGTAAAAAGGAATATCTTCTAATAAAAACTACACAGAAGAATTTGTGAAACTACTTTCTCTTCTGTGCATTCAACTAACAGAGTTGAACCTGACTTTTGATGGAGCAGTTCTGAAACACTCTTTCTGTAGAAACTGCAAGTGGACATTCTGAGTGCTAAAGAGCCCTATGGTGGAAAAAGGAATATCTTCAAATAAAAACGACACAGAAGCATTCTTTGAAGCTTCTTTCTGACCTGGGCATTCAACTAACACAGTTGAACCTTACTTTTGATTGAGGAGATGTGAAACACTTTGTAGAAACTGCGTGTGGAAATTCGGAGCGCTAAGGGGCCTATAGTGAAAAAGGAATATCTTCAAATAAAAACTACACAGAAGCAGTCTGTGAAAATTCTTTCTGTTCTGTGCATTCAACTAACAGAGTTGAACCTTACTTTTGATTGAGCAGTTCTGAAACACTCTTTCGGTAGAATCTACAAGGGGATATTCGGAGCGCTATGGGGCCTGTAGTGGAAAAAGGAATATCTTCAAATAAAAACTACACAGAAGCATTCTGTGAAACTTTTTTCTGATCTGTGCATTCAACTAACAGAGTTGAACCTTACTTTTCATTGAGCAGTTCTGAAACACTCTTTCTGTAGAAACTGCAATTGGACATTGGGATTTCCAAGAGGCCTATTATGGGAGTAGGAGTATCTTCAAATAAAAACTACACAGATGCATTCTGTGATGCTCATTTCTGATCTGTGCATTCAACTAACAGGGTTTAACCTTACTTTTGATTGAGGAGTTTTGAAACACCCTTTCTGTAGAAACTGCGTGTGGTCATTCGGAGCGCTAAAAGGCCTATAGTGGAAAAAGGTGTATCTTAAAATAAAAACTACACAGAAGCATTCTGTGAAACTTCTTTCTGTTCTGTGCATTCAACTAACAGAGTTGAACCTTACTATTGATTGAGCAGTTCCGAAACACTCTTTCGGTAGAAACAGCAAGTGGACATTCAGAGCACAAAGGGGCGTTTAGTGGAAAAAGGAATACATACAAATAAAAACTACACAGAAGCATTATGTGAATCTTCTTTCTGTTCTGTGCATTCAACTAAAAGAGTTGACCCTTTCTTTTGGTTCAGCAGTTCTAAAACACTCTTTCTGTAGAAACTGCAAGTGGACATTCGGAGAGCTAAGGGGCCTAAAGTGGAAAAAGGAATATCTTCAAATACAAACTACACAGAAGCATTCTGTGAAACTTCTTTCTGCTCTGGGCATTCAACTAACAGAGTTGAACATTACCTTTGATTGAGCCGTTCTGAAACACTCTTTCGGTAGAAACTGCAAGTGGACATTCCGAGCGCTAAGGGGCCTATAGCGGAAAAAGGAATATATTCAAATAAAAACTACACAGAAGCATTCTGTGAAACTTCTTTCTTTTCTGTGCATTCAACTAACAGAGTTGAACATCACTTTTGATTGAGCAGTTCTGAAACACTCTTTCTGTAGAAACTGCAAGTGGACATTCGGAAATCTAAGGGGCCTATAGTGGAAAGAGGAATATCTTCAAATAAAACTACACAGAAGCATTCTGTGAAACTTCTTTCTGTTCTGTGCATTCAACTAAAAGAGTTGAACTTTAAGTTTGATTGAGCAGTTCTGAAACACTCTTTCTGTAGAATCTGCAAGTGGACATTCAGAGCCCTAAGGGGCCTATAGTGGAAAAAGTAATATCTTCAAATAAAAACTACACAAAAGCATTCTGTAATACTTCTTTCAGATCTGCGCATACAGCTAAAAGAGTTGAACATTACTTTAATTGAGCAGTTCTGAAACACTCTTTCTGTAGAGACTGCAAGTGGACTTTCACAGCGCTAAGGGGCCTAGAGTGCAAAAAGGAATATCTTCAAGTAAAAACTACAGAGAAGTGTTCTGTGAAACTTCCTCTGTTCTGTGCATTCAACTAATAGTGTTGAACCTTACTTTTTATTGAGCAGTTCTGAAACACTCTTTCTGTAGAAACTTCAATTGGACATTCTGAGCGCTAAGGGGCCTATAGTGGAAAAACAAGTATCTTCAAATAAAAGCTACACAGTAACACTCTGTGAAACTTCTTTCTGTTCTGGCATTCAACTAACAGAGTTGAAACTTACTTTGATAGAGTAGTTCTGAAACCCTCTTTCTGTAGAAACTACTAGTGGACATAAGAGCGCTAAGAGGCCTATAGTTGAAAAAGGAATATTTTGAAATAAAAACTACACAGAAGCATTCTGTGAAACTTCTTTCTGTTCTCTGCATTCAACTAACAGATTTGAACCATACTTTTGATTGAGCAGTTCTGAAACACTCTTTCTTTAGAGACTGCAGTGGACACACTGAGCGGTGAGACCTATGGCGGAAAAAAGAATATCTTCAAATAAAAACTACGGAGAAGCATTCTGTGAAACCTCTTTCTGTTCTCTGCATTCAAATAACAGAGTTGAACCTTACTTTTGATTGAGCAGCTCTGAAACACACTTTCTGTAGAAACTGCAAGTGGACAGTCCGAGCGCTAAGGGGCCTATGGTGGAAAATGGAATATCATCAAATTACAACGACACAGAAGCATTCTGTGAAACTTCTTTCTGATCTGTCCATTCAACTAACACTGTTGAAACTTACTTTGATTGAGGAGTTGTGAAACAGTCTTTCTGTAGAAACTGCAAGTGAACATAGGAGTGCCAGGAGGCCTATAGTGTAAAAAGGAATATCTTCTAATAAAAACTACACAGAAGAATTTGCGAAACTTCTTTCTCTTCTGTGCATTCAACTAACGGACTTGAACATTACTTTGGATGGAGCAGTTCTGAAACACTCTTTCTGTAGAAACTGCAAGTGGACATTCTGAGGGCTACAGAGGCGTATGGGGGAAAAAGGAATATCATCAAATAAAAATGACACAGAAGCATTCTTTGAAGCTTCTTTCTGATCTGGGCATTCAACTAACACAGTTGAACCTTACTTTTGATTGAGGAGTTGTGAAATAATTTTTTTGTAGAAACTGCGTGTGGAAATTCAGAGCGCTAAGGGGCCTATAGTGAAAAAGAAATACCTTCAAATAAGAACTACACAGAAGCAGTCTGTGAAAATTTTTTCTGTTCTGTGCATTAAACTAACAGAGTTGAACCATAGTTTTGATTGAGCTGTTCTGAAACACTCTTTCTGTAGAAACTACAAGTGGACATTTGGAGATCTAAGGGGCTATAGTGGAAAAAGGAATATCTTCAACTAAAAACTACAGAGAAGCATTCTGTGAAACTTCTTTCTGTTCGGTGCATTCAACTAACAGAGCTGAAACTTACTTTTGATTGCACAGTTCTGAAACACTCTTTCTGTAGAAACTGCAATTGGACTTTCGGAGTGCTAAGAGGCCAATGGTGGAAAAAGATATATCTTAAAATAAAAACTACACAGAAGCATTCTGTGATTCTTCTCTCTGTTCTGTGCATTCAACTAACAGAGTTGAACCTTACTTTTGATTGAGCAGTTCTGAAACACTCTTTCTGTAGAAACTGCAAGTGGACATTCGGAGAGCTATGGGGCCTAAAGTGGAAAAAGGAATATCTTCAAATAAAAACTACACAGAAGCATTCTGTGAAACTTCTTTTGGTTCGGTGGATTCAACTAACACAGTAGAACTTTACTATTGATTGAGCAGTTCTGAAACACTCTTTCTGTAGAAACTGCAAGTGGACATTCAGAGCGCTAAGAGGCCTATAGTGGAAAAAGGAATATCTCCAAATAAAAACTACAAAGAATTCAGTGAAACTTTTTTCTGATCTGTGCATTCAACTAACAGAGTTGAACCTTACTTTTGATTGAGTAGTTCTGAAACACTCTTTCTGAAGAAACTGCAATTGGACATTGGGATTTCTAAGAGGCCTATTATGGGAATAGTAGTATCTTCAAATAAA